>NC_050185.1:16846088-16931088 GCF_008315115.2 Sander lucioperca | reverse complement strand
TAATGACGGTGGCTTGTTGTGGTGTTAACGTGTGTGTGTGTGTGTGTGTGTGTGTGTGTGTGTGTGTGTGTGTGTGTGTGTGTGTGTGTGTGTGTGTGTGTGTGTGTGTGTGTGTGTGTGTGTGTTAGTAGCTGTGATGTGTAGACCCACCAGAGTGCATACATTAAAGGTTGTGATGCTAGGAGGTCCCTTATTTAATCAGTGCTTAGTAAGTAAGTAAGTGTGTGTGTGTGTGTGTGTGTGTGTGTGTGTGTTTGTGTTGAATATTGCAGCAGTGCTTTAACGAGTCTGGAAGTGGATTTGACTTTAGTCCCAGTCTCTCCCTGTGTTTCTTCCCTTACCTCTCCCTTTTCATTTTGTCTTTCTGCCCTCTGCTGTCTTTTCTGATCGTTCAAACTGTAACTTGATCTCCACAGTGATTTTGTTCATTTCCTTGTCTATTTTCCATCTTGATTTGTTTCATTGTAACTGTTTTCTGTGTTGCATGATAGTATTTCTGTCTCCCTTAACCTCCCTATGAGTCCTGTGTGCTGCTTCTTATGCATTTTTTCTCTGTGTATAAGAACACACATGCAACACGACTTGCAATATGCATTAATAAACAAATAAACACATTTAATGTACATCTACAGTATATTGTTATTCTATCCCAAACCTCTTATCCAACCTTGACTCTCTCTTTAGTCTTAATGGTAATTTACTAAACCCAAAAATAGTAGAAGTGAGGAGTGTCCTGGAATGTATCTGAAAGCACTCAAACAATTATAAAATAATGCACATTAACACTGATAAATTGATGGTTAAAGTAATTATTATTGCGAAATGATAAGAGAAAGATAAACCTCATCACAAAACCCAGAAGTCAGGAATAGAAAAGAAGGTCTTTCTGACCAGGGAGACAGAAAATGCATCAAATATAGTTTTCAAGACCATGATTGTCTTAAGAAAGTAGGATAAGCTATAATATGGTCATGTGTACATCTTCTGACAACTCACTAGAGAATATACATTATGTATGTAGGAAGAGCAAATGACATTCGTCCGACCTATTTTAAAGTCTTTACCATACACCATGTCATTTAATAAAGTAGTCTTCTGCTTCCAGGTGAGCCAAATTAGGTCACAGTAATCAAAACTTGAATAAATGATAAAACAATGTTTCATGCAAGTTTACTTTTCACAGAAAAGATTAACATGGCAAAACATAGAATAACAGGGACCTTAAAGTTACAGTACAAGTTTTCATGTATATTTGTTTGTACACTGTTTTTATATTCTTATGTTGAATTTCCATATAAAAAAGCTGACTGTAAATGTCAAAAATGTTAAAAATCAATGAATGATCAATTTGATTTATTATCAACTTAGTTATCAAATCGATTAACAAAATCCATCACCGTTTACAGCTCGTCTTCCTGGTTCAACTTTGACCTAACATACTTACACATTTGTGCACACACAGTTTTCATGTGCAATATTATTACAATTTCGGGTGTGCTCACTTTCGGTTTTAACTACGAATAAAGTGGTTTGTAATAATTGTTTGCCTTTGTTTTCTGCCTACTACGACTGGAAAGAATACTGATGAGATGAGAACCAAAACAGTAAAGCTGCAGGCCACAAAACCAAAACAATGAGCTGAAAGATTGTAAAACTCTACTACTTGTGTATTTGTGTGTGTATGTGTTGGCATGTGTGTTTGGTAACACACATATGAGTGCATATTTGTGTATGTGTTTGTGTGTGGTCCTGCAACCCTACACTAGCACAGAGAAAAGGCTTGAGTAAGCAGGTTGGTCCTTGAGGATTTCGCTGCTAAAATGCTTATTTTAACAGCTCAAAACCGCGCTACATGTGTAGCACACCTAAGTGTCTTTAAAATGAGACACTCAGCAACAAGTCCTCCTATCAGCATGTGATCTGCACTCCCATGACCTGTGGAGTTTCCTCCGTGTCCATTAGCTATTGTTCTCCCTCCCGGTCCTGCCCCAGGTCCTGCTACTTCCATACCACAGTCTGCACCCTGTAGCCCTACGCACTCGGCTTTCAAATCCCCCATGTCTGTCTCAAAATAATATGTCTACCCCTTTCATTCAGTTCAACACGTTATACCTCAGGTTGAGTCTGCTTCCCTTATCTCAGCCCCCTTTTCCCTATTTCCCATCTGTATCATCTCTCTTCCTTGGTCCTTATGGCTGAGACCTTTGCTTTGTGTCCCCCGGCCTCAGGCAGGCCACAGTGATAGCCATCTCCAGCTGTAGGTGATCCAGTCTCCAGAATAAGAGGTGGATGATGTCAACAGATTTTTCTTTGCAGGCCGGACAAGCGAAGTTGTTGTTGTTGTTGTTGTTACTGGAGAGAGAGAGAGAGAAAGTACAGTATCTGGGATAGACACTTAGAATTAACTCCTGACCAACTTTCCTCCTGGCCCATTTTTTCTGAAGGAATTGACCAGAGCAGCATTCCTTGACGGCTGGTGCAGAAATATTGACAGAGACTGTTGATACTGTTGATTCAAGCACATGTGAACAGGTATAATATTGGCTTTTTGTAATGTTGCCGTTTCAGTTCAGGCTCTTTTATGATGACATGATAAGCAAATGTATCCTAAAATATTATAAAAGTATGCATTATTTCTTCATTCCACTGTATATTAGTGAAGATCAAACTCAAGTGTCAGGCAGGAAAATGTGAATAGTTTCCACTCAGACTTGATCCTTCTTCCACTGGAAAATCAAATGACTTCAAGCTTTTAACAAAAATTACATCACATTTTTATTGTTTGTCTGAATGTGGGATCTCCAGTGCTGCCATCATCTGTCCTCCCCTCTTCATTTCCTCTGTTGCTGAGTCTTCACTGCCTTTGCTTTTGCAGGAAGGACCTGCCAATCACAGTCTGATGTATCAGAGTCAAGGGTCAAGTTAACAATATCACCTCTGAATACTAAACATGGTGGCGATTTAAAAAAAAATATTTCATGTTTCAAACATAGATCTATGAGAAAGGACATACTTTCTTTGTGCAATGGAGTTTGTTCCTTTACTTATTTTAGCTTTTATTTACCTCCACATAAATGTTTCTAATTATATAGAAGCAACTTTACTTTTCTGTGAAACTACATGTTTTTGATAATATAGAGTTTTCAGCTCATGTTATGCCGCTGAAGGTAAAGAACACGATCACGAGTAAACACATGAACAGATGTGATTTGAATCCTGCTGCATTGCTCTTTGAAATGTTTTTTTGAGGAAGTGAGCAACATATGGAATTACTATGTGATTCACAGTAAGATGATTAGGTGTGTGTGTGTGTGTGTGTGTGTGTGTGTGTGTGTGTGTGTGTGTGTGTGTGTGTGTGTGTGTGTGTGTGTGTGTGTGTGTGTGTGTGTGTGCTTTCAGGGATCACTGAAAAGAGATAGTATGAGCTAGGAATGTCAAGGTTACACAGTGCCATCTGTTCAATGGTTTCATTTAATCCGGAGGTTTTCCACTTAAAGCAGACTGGTGGTGCTCACTAAAGGTAACAAGCTGCAGACATTTTATTTTACAGGATGTGGAATGCTTCTGTTGTATGAAGATGATTCACCATCTGGATTTGTCATTTGTTTAGTTTTGAATGCATTGCAACCAAAGATTTCAAGTAAGCAGTTATTAAGGTGACATACATTATAGTCTCGCTTTGCCAGACCTTCCTCTGCAGCACTGCGGAGCTCTGGTTTATTGGCATTTCTTTAAACCAATCACAATCGTCATGGGCGCGGAGGAGGCACAGTGTCGCTGCAAATTAGCCTCGGGAAAGAACTTGTTTTGGTGGAACATGTGTATGTTTAAAAGTTGTTTTAGTCATGTGAGAGAAAACTCAGATTGGACAGATAGTCTAGCTAGCTGTCTGGATTTACCCTGCAGAGATCTGAGGAGCAGTTTACCATAGTCCTCAGAAATCGACTGGAGTTTAAAATTCCAACACAAAGAAAGCAGAAGGACACGGACAATGGACGAAAAGACATGCATCCAGCGGAACTTCCGGCGGCACTGTAGCAAATCCCGGAAGTGGAACGTCGTGGACATAGACTAGATACAGTATAAGTATGGGCGGGTTATGCATGCATGTGTGTTTCGGTTTCAAACAATAGAGTCAAGTGAGCTGAGCAGCTTGGCCTGAATGAATGAGTGTTGCTGAAAATAGAAGACAGAGACCAGGGAGACAGTGGCAGGGATGAAGAGGAGAAAATATGAGCAGGGAGAGGTGGAGGAAGGGAAAGAGGGTACACAGTAGCTGAGCAGATGTGTTAATTTAAGGAAGCTGGGAGAGAGGAGTGGGTTGGACAAGATGCGTTTGTCACATACTTTGATCACGTGGTTGTGTTGCATCATTGATCAGCCTGAACTCGCTAACCCAGACTCTGTGCCTTTACAGCTATTGACTTTTTACAGTAATACTATCACAGTGCAGGAGAGTCAGTGACAGAAATGCCTGGAAACTGGAAGTTGCATGTTCACAACAGACAAATGTATTCAAAATTCAGTTTAAAATGACATTAATTACATTACATTACATGTCATTTAGCTGACGCTTTTATCCAAAGGGACATCCAATTATGTGCTTTAAACCCTGAAGGTACATACTCCAGACAAGTAGCAAGTGCAAGTACATTAGCTTTAAAGCTACATTGTGTAATTTTTTGAGTTGATTCTTAGCAAAAAAACCTTTGTTCTTTCACAAATATGTGCTCATTCATGTATAATTACTTCCACCAACTAATCAAAGTATTCTCGTACGCATAGAATCTGCCATTCAGAATCATTCAGAATACATACTAGCGAGTCGCTCGAATGGCGGCAGCCATGTTGCGCCTCCATCTTTAAAATACATTAGCCAAAGAGGGACATACCTCCGCCTTTCGCGCTTTTACACTCAGTGGCACCGTGACGAATGCCAGGGAGGGGGAGAAGATTACTTGCGACTGTCGGCAGATTTGAAAGCCTGTTGAAAATGGAGGATTGCGCCTATTCTTCAGGACATGTAACAGAGTCGCTAAGGAAGTTAAAAAGAGAATTAAAACAACAACGCGACAGGCAAAGCAACAAGACCAAAGTTAATATTGGAGTGGCTTTTCCAAGATGGAAAGAGCTCATAAGGAGCAAGGATTTTAAAAGGGACACCAAATTGCCTGCTTTCTTCTCAAAAGGTAATTCTGCCTACAGTATTTGTGTAAATTCGAGGTTTTATAGTTGCTTGGCTAACTATAGCATGGTTGTGCATAACGCTAGAACAACGTCTAGGATACTTTTCCTTGCGTCAATGATGAAAAAGGATTGTCTATCTTGTAACATAAACGTAATCATATGTCTCGTGATTTCCCTAGCAGACAACTCACGTAATGGAGTTGTAACACTGACTAGCTACAGCTAGAAAAGCTGCGTGTAAACTAAGATACCAAGAGCTAATTTCGGTTTCATTAACATTGTTCATATTGCTCAGAGAAATATATTAAAAACACAAATCTCCGTTGCTTTTCTCCTACGCTGTAAACATTGCCTACACTATTAATCTCGTACAACAGAATAGCGATAGCACTGATACTTTACTAACATTAGCTTGCATATGTTTGGGAACCTGATAGCTGATGTTAGCAATGAAATGGTACCAAAATAACGTAAAACTATTATTACACTGGAAGGAACACTCACGGACGAAGTTGTACTTCTTGGACTAATACGGCCACCGTAGGAGTTAGAACGCACTCGGAATGGGAGGGGCTAGAAAGTAATATTCAGTTGGTTGTCATATACAATTTCACCGCTAGATGGGAGAAATTCTTACACAATGTAGCTTTAAATAAGCAAAACTACAAAGAGCCGTATGACAGTGCAGCTTTAAGAGTATTTATATTTTTTTTTTTTTTGTTATCCGAGGTGCAGTCGGAAGAGAAGTGTTTTTAGCCTTCAGCGGAAGATGCATAGGCTTTCGGCTGTCCTGATAGGGAGCTCATTCCACCATTTAGGAGCCAGGACAGCAAACAGTCGGGATTTTGTTGAGTGATTAGTGAGACATTAATGAATGCACCAGTTTTAATTTGTAATTGTGATTTAGAAATACTTAAGTTTTAGTGGTTAAGAATGATGTTCAGACATATTACAGGGGTATTTGTAAAATTGTCTCTAGCCATTGGAGGCAGATAATAAAAAACAGGGCTTTGAACACCATCACTTTGTGACCATCACTCTGTGCAGAATTTCTGACTCATCATGCTGCCTATTTGACACAATTTCCTAACCTGAAATGACCTGACAGAAAGAAGAGGGAGAAACTCGACCTCCTCCCCCTGCTCCATCTTCTCCTCCTCTTTTCTGCCTCCAAACCTGCCTTCTCCAAACCATTCCTGTCCATTTCTGTAACCGCTGCAAGATCTGATTGCTCTCCTGCTGGAGACGCCCATGCTCTGCTGTGTATTTGTTCTGAAAATGAGATCCCGGGTCCGTCCACAGAACATGTCCATTGTGATGCTTTGATTGGCTGTTTGAGCCCAGGAATGTGTTAGGTTAGTGTTTTGATTGGCTGCTGCTGTGAGACAGTGCTCCTGTGGTGTTTTCTCTTCCTGCCCGGGGTAGAGGTTGACCTCAAGGATCAGCTCACCATCCACATATCATAGCCTTCAACATCACAGCGGAGAAATACAAAACCAAAGTCACTGGAAGTTCTGTGGTTTTCACACAGAAGTGTTTAATTTCTGACCTGTGGCCTCTTTCTTTCTTACTCTTTCTGTTTCTCGACCTCAACCCACAATCCACTCTGTTTCTATAGTTTCTTCTGTCCCTTTCAGTCTCCGCCACCCGGTCCGATTGTATTTCCATACTGGTGCTACAAGACATTTCATCCTTCATCCTTTCCTAAAAAAGCAAATGAAAAAGCTGCATGGCTTTTCAACAATGCTGCATTCTAATTAGCTGGTTGATATCTGTGACCAATGTTTGCGTTAAAGGTCACTTTTGGCTGTGCTAAAGATCTATGTTATAATTTCTCAATCACTGATAAAGGTGATTGCGTATCAATGAAAGTGGCAGTCCACCAATGTCATATGTCACTTCTGTATAATCATGGGACTCACAAGACACAGATTAAAAAACTGAAGCAGCAGGGGCCTAGATATTCTGACTTTTAGTCTCTAGTATGGGTTAAGATTTAAGAAAGCAGAAGACAGCTGTTTTCACAGGCAGAGTAGTACTACTCAAGACGAGTAAACTGAAGCTCACATGTAAAATCAGTAGAGTTCCCCTTTAAAAAATAGGCGGTTTAAAAAAAAGAACTAATCTGGGACCTTGTCATTAGTGATGCAGATTCAAGTCAATAAAGATTTTAGATTAACTTTGCAGTAATTTTGCAATAAAGCGTGTTTTGTGAAATTTGTCTCCAGATAATGTTGCATCTTTTCGGTCACTCTTCTGCTTATCCCAATAAATTTACCATAGAACTTGTATTTGTAGTAAATGTTTCAAAGGATTTAAAGAAACACAAAACATGTCAATGGTACTTAATCCTCTCAGATTTATGTCAAATATGCTCTGATTATAAACCAGTTGTGCCTGTAGTTGGCTGTGATAATATCCCTTAATCCCACGGCCCACACATGACCGCATTTGCACAGGCAACTCAGGTCACAAGGTAACGTGTGTGTATGCTCAAACTGAATACATATGCATCCACTTATACTTTAGTTTAGGCATGCTTTGTATTTGTGTGGGTTTAACATTATTTGCATACGTTTGCTTTTCATGTCTGTATGAAGAATGTCCATGTCTCTTTGAGTGCTGAGAAAGCTGGTCTTCATGCCGTCACTCTGTCTGGTACCTTCAGGGTTTATGTTACACTTTGGTGTTACGCTGTTTCATGGTTGTAAAATAACCTATTTTGGTGTATGTGTATATCAGTTACGGCATAACTTCGACCACACGCATGTGGTTGTACAAACATCTGAAAAAGAAATGCACATGCAATCTGTCACACAGACTCTATTTCTACCACAGATATTGTTTCTTGAAAAAACGATTAATCTATGATGAAAATAATTGATAGTTGCAGCTCAATATTTTACATTTGTATGTGTAATGTCTGCACACCAACTTCAAATGAACCATTAGGAGATGAAACATTGTCATGATGTTAGTGTGCATATAACTACTATACTAATATAAAGTAGTAAAAGTAAAAAATCAATCGGAGATCAAATCAGAAAGCTGCTTTGCTCTGTAAATAGGGGTGATGACTGCCTTTATATTATGCGTCAATAGTAGGTAATTGTAAATTTCTTCCACTCTTCACCAACTTGTTTTGCAATGTGAATACTGTCCCATTATTCCCAGTCTCCTTCCTTTCATTTTCACCATTTGAAAATAATTATATGCAATAGAAACATGCTGTGTGACTTTAAAATTTGTCTCATCCTATTTGCAAATATAATGCTTGTGAATCCCATTAAGCTGTTTTCGAAACAGAAAAGAAAATTTCATCAGATATTTTATTCCATAAATCATTTAGCATGTTTTCTTCCTCTCGTCCCACATAGGATGTTCTATATTTTGGTGTTCTTGTCAATCGACTGCTTTAGTCTCCCCTCAGCTCCTTCCTTCTGTCATTCCTTCTCCATTCAGCCCCTCATTGTTCATCATTCTTTCCCTCTAAAACATTTTCCCTATCATCACTGCTGACTGCCAGTGCCAGCCATGAATCTCAGTGGTGTAACTCAGGAATATATATCACCACAGCTAAACTGTCAGCAGACACCAGGCCAGGGCAAGCCAGGGAAAGTAGGGCCATGAACTCCACCCTTAGTAACTCTCCCCTTCAACATGATAGGGAACCAATCTGAAATCACATTTTGAATGTAGACTACATTTTTCTTTCCCAAGCGATTATTAATAGCCCCATTTATGACAGTCAACCATTACAGTAAAGTGGTATTTTGTGTCCAGAAAAGGCTCAATGGTGTTTTAAGCCCCCAACGTCTCCTTCCAGGCAGCGCTGCGACCGTTGACTTCAAGGCACCTAACCCTAACCTTAACCCTAACCATAATCATAACCATAACCATAACCATAACCATTCCCTAATCCTAGTGCCTTCCAGGCAGCGCTGCCTGGAAGGAGACGTTGGGGGTTTAAAACACCGATAAACCCAGAAAAGTGCAGGTTTCTGCTGACTACTCTGGATGTCAAGCGTGTTTCGACAGGCCGAAATGTTGACTCAGGTCTCTGCTCATGGATCCATGCTGACCTGGAACTCAACACCACCAACAGGACATCCGATGGTGTCAGGCAGACGGCAGCTGTAGAGCGTCCTGGCCGGTCTGATCACTCTGTCTGACATTCCTGGGATAACATGGGAATAGCGCATAGCTCAGAATGAAACTCTTGACCTGTCAGAGGGGGGAATGTGACTCACAAAGAGAGACAGCTCAGACGGCTGATGTTTGTGCACTTTCACTTTAGGCTGTCAGCCTGACTGGAGCATGCATGCTGTTGAGTACACTCCTCTTAATCTCTGTTAGTCAAGCACATATTCAGTTACTCATATTGTGATCCAAGCACCTACTGGTGCAGTTAAACGAAAAACCTACTGAAAGTTTGGATTATTTTGTCCATTTTGTTATGTTTTTCTTATTCCTGAGGATAACTGCCACATTATTCCCACAACCGTGAGAATTTGCTGCTGTTCTCAGTTTTTCTGTTGTTTTAAATTGCATACTTTTTGAAATGTTGAAAGACATATGCTTGCATTTTTTTTTTTTACTTCTGCTGTGTGTTTTAACATTACTTCTTTAAGATTTGAAACATTAATCAGTTGGAAAGGAAGGGAAATAGGGAAAATAAGGGAAATGATTAAGTCAATCACTACTGAAGCCCAACATGTCTGTTGCAACAGTGCCCTGCCCCCTGCCCTGTAATGTTAGATTTGTGACTAAATGACCAGAGATGCTAAAGAAAGCTTTTCCTGGCAACACAACTCAGTTGCAACTTTGTGTGTGTGTGTGTGTGTGTTATTAGTGTGTACCATGGGGATTGAAAGAGATCCTTGTTTGAGTAGGTGGGTTTGGGTCATGGAGAACGTGTGTGTGTGTGTGTGTGTGTGTGTGTGTGTGTGTGTGAGTGAGAGAGAGAGAGCGAGAGAGAGAGAGAGAGAGAGTCTTACACATGGGGAGGGGGGAAACCGCCTCTCACATCTGGCTCGCCATGTCAGAAGTCCAGACTCACATGCAGAAGTTACATTGAAACATTGCTGCACTTTCGCCCTTTCAAGATGACTCGAACAGGAGGCTGAGGAGGGCGTTAATTCAAACAGTATATCTTAGTGGGTCAAAACCCTGCGAATAGGACTTCATCCGCCTCCGCTGGTGCAGGAAGGTGACGCAACGCGAGAGCCTCATACCAGGTGAAGCGGTGACGACCATTGCGGCTAGACGCAGCAGCCGGGGCTCACCGTCCCAGTCAGCCGGGGCTGTTCACAGTGGAATAAAGGGGGGATTAAGGAATAACGGGTATTGACGGAGCGCTGGTTTTAGTCAGGGAGTATGCGTCCGGCTGCACCGCAATGACAACCCAGCGAAGATCTGCCAAGCTACAGCTGCGGCGGTCGATCAGCGAGCAGCTGCGGGACTCCACGTCCAAGGCTTGGGATCTGCTGTGGAGGAATGTCCGGGAGAGACGGCTGGCAGGTCAGAGAGCCAAAAACCAATGGAAGTGAAACTTGTTTTTAATAGCCTATGCGGAATACTTCAGTTCCAATACAATTCAAATTTTGACTTACACAAGTCTGTCTAATATCAGGCTAAATAACAGCCGCATGAGCCGTGGACTGCTTTAAATATTAAACATAGATGCATCATGGTCTGGAAATTGATTTCTGACTGCATGGATGTATAGTTGTCTTATGCTTGTCACTGTTGGAGGTCATCATTTTCACGCCTTTTTTCAGTACCGCTACAAGGGATTTAAAACAACTTTGCTGAATGATATGCTATGGATATTGAAGACAAAAGTTTATCTTAGTCTATGTGCTGCATATAGACTGTGTTATGTTATGCCTGTAGCGTCACGCGCAGCGCGCTCCCTGATATTTTGGGAAGGTCATTGTCAAATTTAGTGCTGAAAACAGCGCAGGCATGTGCTGTGGACAGGAGTCCAGCCGGGGCTTCAGATGCCGTTCGCTCAGCATTTGTTGTTCTAATCTAGAGAATAGTCTATTTTGTTTATTGCATTTTCGAGAGAGCGAGGGGGGTTACTATCTTGGATTACGCATTCTATATATGTGCGTGGAGTCAAATATTCTATGTAGGCGACAATGCACCAAGTTTGGAGGGTCAGTCGGTTCGCTCTATATTTACAGTGGCTTGGATGCGCAGACTTGACTCTCTCTCAACTGTGCGTCAGAGAGGGAGGAGAAGGTGAGGAGATAGAGAGAGCTGCATCTGTCTCCTCGGCTTAATGTAATTACCAAAATGTCTGCCTCTTAAGCAAATTAAAAGATAAACATTCCCACATTCACGACGCCACAAATCACCACAGGCCACGATCAGTCCCAGTCACTGTGCCTGTCAGGCGTATATCAAGTGCATAGCAGTGATACATCAAATCACAATGTGTGACCAGCAAAGGGCTACTTAGGCATTGTTAAAGATCATTTTCACTATTGCATGGTGGGTGACCGAATATTGCTTTATTGATGCTTTGTACACAATTAATAAGAGAGGAATATCAGTCAAATGGAGCATCAGAGAGCACCTGCTGCCTCAGTAATCCTCTTTCCCCTAATTTTTCACCCCTTCATCCTGTCCTCTAGCCAGAGCCCAAAAAAACCCTAAAACCCTCAGCCCCTCCTCCACCACCCCTCCCTCACCCCACTGCTTAACCCATCAGCTCACAAGGCACACAGTTCACATCTGTCTCGATCACATTTTGAGATGAGGGAACCTTAAAATGTGCACATCTGGCCTCACCGTTATGCTGGTATTCAGCAGAGCATTTTCCACTCTATGAATTAGCTGGAGCAATGGCATATTGTATAAGTTAGTCCACGTTAGGAGTTGGTCAGATGTTTTAAATTTGAAACTGTATTTGTCTGGAAATGATACATTTGGGCGATGAATACAATGAATTTGCTCCATGAAGTTTAATGTTAACAAAAATGAACATTTAGGAACACAGTAGTAATAATGTATACAGGACAAGCGCACATATAGCAATATTAATTGTCAGATAACTCAGCATCATGCAACTGTGATCATAACTAGTTGGATGCATTAATGAACAGATGAGTGACCTGAACTGATTGTTGAAGTAAATTGTGATTATGTTTCCATTCAATCATCCATGTGCGAGTGTGTAAACTGAGAGTACACAGCACCTGGATTTAGAGGTTTTTAGGTTAGCAGTGGGGGTCGGGTCTCCCTTTGCATGTGGGATTTGTGGGTCTTAGTTGCTTTGGTGTGTGTTGGTTATTATCATTATTCTCACTATATAGTCGCTGTACTGAAAATACTCAGCTAGCTGTGAGTAAAACCCAACGATTGTGTAGTTAAATTATGTTATGTGCTTCCTGCTGATCAATGTGAATTTCTCATTAGTGGCCTTGAATGAACTGAGGAATAAATTAAAGATAAATTCAGCAGCCCCCTGGTGTGCTTTCATAGATAATCTGAAGGCTGTATCAACAAACTGAGGTTTCAAAGCATTTAGCCACATGTCAAATAGCTTAATTTTCTCGTTTCCCTCAAGGATCTTGTTTACCTGTGTTAACAAGCAATTCTTCCTAAACTGCTCCAGAATATGCAAGATGCTGCTGCATGTGTTTTGTATAGGATTAGAAGAAGTACACACATTAGTTTAGTTTGTCACATAGTAGATAGGGTTTTTAATCTCTGTTGAGCCCATGTCAGGAATGGGGTCCCTTGGCTGTGTTTAACGCTATAGGTTAAAGATTAAAGGTGACCAGGCTTTGAGAGTCACAGCCCTGAAGCCTGGGAATAACCTGACTGTGGAGCTCAGAATGGTTACATTAGCGTCCAATCCTTTAGATCACTTAAACCCTCCCAAAAGGGCTTTTTTTAACCCAACCAGCCTTTTCCTATTTATACTTGTCTTTTAATATTGCCATTTTTTCTCTTCTGCTTCTATCTTTGTGATTGGTAAAAAGACTATATTGTATCACATAGATTTTTAGTACAAGTATTCACCTAAGGGCATCACATGATAGACTTACAATAAATGTTAGTGCAATTTCTATTTTCTTCATAAATATATCTTCAATTATATTTAGACCGAAACACATTCTTCAAGAGCTATGAATGAGATAATGACAAAGAGAACTTGTATTCAGGGATATAGTTTATATTGTATATCCTGTACTAGAGGCAAAAGTTTGGGTCATAATAATAGTATGAGATCACGACTTACAAAAATCTGAATATTGGAGTCACACAAAATGAGGCTATTTTATTTTCCTTTCTTCACATTGTCCAACTGTTGTTGTGTTGTGCCCCCACTCCCCGCATATTTGGTTCATCTTTACCATCACACAACTGCACATACTTTTTCAGTCTCCTCTTAAGTTTGTCTGTTTAGTTTCTGTTCCATCTTGGCCGGCTGTAACTGAGACAGAGAGCTGGATATTATATTACTGGCCGCTTACTACAGCCCTGCGCCAATCCATTTACACACATCTTTTTAACTCACTATCACATTACTGTGTTAGCCTGATGTTCCCTGCATTAGTTGGAAAGTTTGCTCGGTGCTCTGCATAGTGTATTTGCCAGTGTATCTAGACTGGCATGAAAAGTAATTAAAAAGTAAATTAATCTGTCCCAGATTTCCTCAAGAGGGCAGTCTCATCAAATTGAATCACAGATTTTATATATTACAACTTCAAACTATTCACTTGTTTTAAAGTATGACCTGCAGACTAAAAAACACTGCTGTAATACCTCTCATTTGTGAGATCAGGTCTGTGTGTGTGTGTGTGTGTGTGTGTGTGGGTGTGGGTGTGTGTGTGTGTTTGTGAGTGTTTGACTGCTGACCTGAAATTGACTTTGCTATGACCTACTTTTCATGTGCATCGCCATCCCATACCCCCTGCCTATTACCTCCCTAAATGAATTAAAATGACCCCCTATATCATCTAGTCCTGGTAAATCACTATTCTGTCAAATTAGGTCAGAGTCCTTCAGTGCATTCCATACATTTATCCTCCAAATTGGTTACTTTATGGCATCATTCAGTCACACATTTTAGACATTAGCATTGCTTACTATAACTATACAACATATTTGTGTTATTGAATGTATTGCTAAAGCATGGAATGTGGGTGTTGTATATGGGCTGGATCAGTTATGTTAAATTTCATGTGGTATGAACTTCATGGTGTGGATTTAGAGAACTTTTCTCAATGGCATTAAAATCCTACTCAACTTTAGTAACAATAGATTTGCTCCTACATACATTCCTCAGCGTCTCACACACCCACACACTCTCTATTGTTCTGCCCTTTCCCATGTTACATTAACATATGGTCTTTGGGATAGTGTCTTTTTTCCGGGCCTTTCCCCACTCTGATCACATCTCCAATCTCAGATATTTGCTTCTCTCTCACACACACACACACACCAACACACACACACACACACACACACACACACACACACACACAAACATACATGCATATTTGCCTGAGTAATGTACCAAACTGTGTCTTTTGCACAGCATCAGGAAGCAGGGCAGTATTCCCCAGGCTCTCGTGCAATTGGCTGCTGGTCATGTGACCAACAGGAAAGACCTTTTGGAAGCAAGAGTTTGTGAGTCTTACTCCCATCTCAGTTGTTGAGTTAGCATTTGTGTGTGGGTGGGGTGGGGGGGTGTCAGGTGGTGTGATGA
Source organism: Sander lucioperca (assembly GCF_008315115.2). Taxonomy (NCBI): domain Eukaryota; kingdom Metazoa; phylum Chordata; class Actinopteri; order Perciformes; family Percidae; genus Sander; species Sander lucioperca. Next base: position 16,916,171 of record NC_050185.1, on the reverse strand, counting down.
AGTTTGTGTGTTTGTTCAACTGTGGCTAGTTGAAGGGAGGAGGCAGGCGGATGTGGAGCTGATTTGGCTTCCAGTGAGGGCATGTCAGAGACAGGAATTCAGGAGTGCTCACACAACAACTCATCAGGGTGAGAGAGGGAGGAAGACTTGTAGGTTTGTGAGGATTAGATTATGTTATGGAGGCTGTGGACAGCAGTATGACCATTATGAAAGATGTGGCAGTGACTATGGACAGTCTGGCACACAGAGCAAATTCTGCAGGGAATGAAGTGGCAGCAAACAACAGCCTGGAGCATGTGGGTGATGCAAACGTAATAGCAGCTGCCAAAGACGAGGATTTGAGGGACGATGCAGAAAGCGCTGACACCGTCAATGCTGAGGACAGCACGGACTGTGCTGATGCTACAGACACTAGGAGTATGGAAATTGATGACATCATGGACAGAATTGATCAAAGTGCCAAGGGCGACAGTAATGACTGCGAGAGTGACGGCGACAGCACCAATGAGGAAACCTGTCTAGAGGCCATGACACCTGATGGGCAGGACTACTACCTGAGGCTGGGCGACACCCCTCGACGGCGCTCTGTCCTGCGCCTCTCACGCATCATTGCCCGCAAACAGCTATTACGGAGGCTGGAACAAGGTAGAATTAGAGAGAGAGTGATAGCAAAGTTTAAATGTGTCCGTCAGCGTGATTAGATTTGTGATTGGGTTTACGGTGTCTTTTTACCTGATTAGTTGGATGTTCTCTCAAGAAAAAAGGAAGATATGTAAACTTTATCAACTTTTTCACATTGCTTGTATTTCTTCCTCCAGATTTGCTGTTTTTTTTTTTACAAAAGGGAGGTGGAACTGGGTGCAGATTCAAACAATGTACATTTTGATAAAGAAAGTGTCAGTTTTAAAGATAAAAAGGGCTTTTTTTATGTAGTACTTTTTAGTCTTCCTTTTTGGGGGATTTTTCAACATTACACCTATTCTTTAGAGGTTTATGCAACACCAAAAAGGAATAGACCCGACTTGTAGGAGTAGTCCATCTATCTTTTGTTTCATCTCGCTTTTTAAATATGCTTTTATTGGCAAGAGCTGACACACTACAGATTGGCAGTACTCGCAAACTTTCTGGTTTTAATCAGTCGAACATATGGAGCCACCTCTCCTCCAAAGATGTCTTTCATAAATCTGAAAGAAGTCATAACAAACCCTGAAGGACTGTAGTGTTATTGTTTTTGTCTATGTCCTCCCGACCAAACTGGTATTCCATGGCTACTTCCCCAACTTCCTGTCACATGACTCATGTTCCCCAAAGAGTGAAGAGAACATCCTACTGTTCAGAAAGAAGTTTGTTCAGTTCATTGTAGAAGATGAGTTATTCTCCCTGGTTTTCCAGGTGCAATGTTTGTACACTTAAAGATCAGATAGTGTTTGTTTTGTTTTTTGTTGTAATTTACCATGGCACATAACTTGGTCTTATGAGGGAGCAGAAACTTGTCAGGTCTTGTGTTAAGTTTTCTTTTTAACCCCCTGCTGACAAATGTCTCTGTGCGAGCCAAATCTTGTATGAAGCATCTAAAAAACTAATATGTGTGAAGGACAGAGAGAGAGAGAGAGAGAGAGAGAGAGATATGACAGCTGTGGCAGGTGAGGAATGTAGATGGAAAAGCATGTTTATGCCTGTGCTGGTTTTGGATGATGGTATGACTCATTTAATTTTCCCTCCCTGCCTCTTGCACTTATACACACTTCTCTCTCTCTCTCTCTCTCTCTCTCTCTCTCTCTCTCTCTCTCTCTCTCTCTCTCTCTCTCTCTCTCTCTCTCTCTGCCAAAGCAGATAACATAAATGAAAGGAAATTGACAATAACTGGCACAACATAAACTACAGTACTACAATACTTCTTATACTGCACTGTAACTTTTATTCTCGTATTTTATCTGTTTTACATTTTTTAATCTGTTTTCATGTAAAGCACTTTGAATTGCCCGGTTGCTGAAATGTGCTATACAAATAAAGCTGCCTTGCCTTGCCTTACAGCATAAAAACACCAACTTAAACATAAAGTGATAAAGGCACAAGGAGTACAATGGTACAGCAAAATCATTACACAACTTATATGGTTACAACTTTGTCACAATTTAGTGATTTACTCCTCTCTCTCTGTCTTACACATACTCTCCCCAGTTGCAATCCATGTCTTAGCAGCTGGTAGAGTCTCAGACAGACTTAAATATAAAAGAACTCAGTGACCTAACCAAATCTACATCTGATATTTCTCAAAAGCAATTAGTTCGATTCATTGATTGAATAAAGCAGCAAAAATCAATATTTTTATAATAACAATTAACAAATTACTATGTTACTTGCTCAGCACCTAATGGACAAAATTTGTGACTATCTGTACTAACTATAGTGGAACATTGAGCAGCTAAAAAGCCAGATATTTCACACAGGAGTTTGGGGAGACCAAAAGCAGAGCTAAAAGAAGAGTGAATATCAGACTCACCTTCATCAGGTGGCCATAAAGTTTCCGCTTTTTTGCTACATGGCCAAAACAAAATCAGTTGTTGCATGGTTAAAGGAAAAAAACAACAAAGAAGCTGTGTCCCAAATCTATACAAAATAATAATAATAATAATAATAATAATAATAATACATTTTATTTGTAGAGCACCTTTCATTGACAAATCAATCCCAAAGTGCTAGATTTCACGCAGGTTTTCAGAATGTACTCTGTTCACGCTGGAAAAGAGACAAAAATGAAGTATACTCAATACACAATATGAATTCTAAAAAAAAAAACAACAATCTGAGTGATGGACACTATTCTCCCACAAAGGAACTTCACACATATACATCAAAGCATTCAGTGACCCTGTGTGGAAGCATCTGCATTTGTTATGTTTCTCCTGTCATGTATTCAGGATTTCCTTTAAATTGTCACCAGTCTGTATTTTCTTACTCAGTGGCAGTTGTCTCTAGAGCAACTCTCATTAAGTGTATCTGTCAGATTAAAAGTTAATACTCACCACATGTTACTCTGCCAAACCACAAGGCTTTACTGAGCACTAAACTGTTTTAATGCAGCCAGCTAACAATAAATGCTCTAATGAATATGAATAAGAAGCAGCACACACATACATCATGTAACCATAGCCTGAAGCCATTTAATTATTAATTGACAGAAAGGTAAATGCATTGCCGTGACACATTGCTTTAACACCCTCTGCTGGAGAAAAAGTGGCATAACCAAATACTCAACTTGATCACCTTCAGTCTCATCCTATCTCATCCTATTAACATAGTCTATTAACACTACCCATAACACTCAGTGCTGTTAATTATTATGATCAACTGCTAACTCACAGCAGTCCTGCCATTTCTGTCATATTGTATATATCCAGGGCCGTATAACCTTATTGAGTGCTGCACAAGAGGCGCTGCGCCTGAACCTGTACCGATTTCATGCCAGCGTTGATGCTGTTTTACATTCCTATGCTCGACATCATCGCAGATGAGCCATGTGGGACGGGGCAGACATATTCCTCCTTCACGTCCCTCCCTTCCTCCCTTCCTTCCTCCATCCCTCTTTCTCTCCCATCACTCCTCCTTTGCCTTCTTCACTATTTCTTTTCCCTTTGTGACCTTTAAACATGAAGGACTAAGTGCTTTAGCTTATGTGGGAATATGGCTGCGTTCCAGGCACCCTGTGTGTGTGTGTGTGTGTGTGTGTGTGTGTGTGTGTGTGTGTGTGTGTGTGTGTGTGTAGTCTTGTAAAATAACTTTGACTGCTCAATTCATGCCTATACGGCCTTAACAAACTATAAGCGATCTCTTCTCTGCCCCTTATCAGTACGGTTATCTTCTCTAGTTATCAAAATAATTTTGACTGAAAGAACACATTTAAACTTAAACATCATTTAAGTATAACTTTTTAAAATTAACACTCTCTAGTTCTACTCTCTGTTGTAACTATTATCCCATCCAGATTCCCTCTGACATGTTCAGTCCAGGAACTTCCTGTTGCTGTTCTTAGCTCACATGCCGCTCTGGACGCCTGGGAAAAATCAGTGCAGGAAATGATGTCATGCAAGGCACTTCAGGGTCCTTGAGACCCAGCACAAGGCAGACATAACACTGAGAAAAGGCGGTCAGAAAGTCAAGGTTACTGGTGTTAAAAGGGAGTAAATTAAAGGTAGCGCAAAGAAAGGCAAAGGTACACTTTCAGAGAATAAGGCTGTGAGGACACTGGGGTACTTGTATTATGTGTATTATATTACATAGTTTGCGTCCTTGTTATGTAAGGAACTACCTTACAGCCTCTTTGTCCCACACATGGAGGCCCACATTCACACGCCCACACACACTCATACACATACCATCTGTCCACCTTCCCTGCTGTTGTTCTAGTGGCTTGCTGCCTGTTGTCATATATTTTCCACAGCAGGAATGCAGTGGCATGGAATAGACTGAAGGCAAAGCACGGTAGGCAGCTTGGATTAGCTCTGTCTGACTGAGTGCATTTGTGTGTTTTGTTGCTCACTAATAACATGTTTGTGTACTAATTAATCTCTTGATTAAATTTTGCACAGATGAATAGCAGTGCTTTGTTCCCATGCTGAAAGGAGCTCTACCACTTAGCACATTTGTGCACAAACACAAAGATGCATTGCCAACATACACAAACACTGTGATGAAGCATGCTGTTTTGTGTTTAAAAAAAAAACTTTATTTATAATTATTGATTACTTTTGATGCAACACTAGAAAAGTCAGCGTAATGGAGGTCAATAGATTAGTACGGATGTACAAGTATCCCTCATTTATTCATCTATAGGAACTAATTTAAGTGTTTCCATTGTTGTAGCACAGTAAGAAGCAAACAGCCAGAGCTTAACATGTGTGTGGATCTACAGAGGCATTCACTTGATTGTTGTTTAGTCCTTTAGAAGAACTCAAACTTTATCCTTAAGATCATTGGAGGATATTATGTGTTTGTCTTAATTATTTTGCAAAAACAGTTTGGAGAAATGGACAATGGTTTTGAAAACTTGCAAACAAGTTCATATGAAAAGTATTTGCCCGGAATATATAGTTTCATATTTAAAAAAAGCTTAGGCTCAGTAATTTCCTAAAATAGTTTTTAGGAAAAAATTACTCAAACAGAAGTAAATTGGTGACTATTTTCAAGATTTGGTGCACTCATGAGCATTTATCATACATACAACGCTGTTGACTCAAAATAAACTACAGTGCCAATGTTCATTGTAATGCCAACCTTTGCAATGGTGACGCTCATTGATATATTTTTAATGGATAACAATGTAGGTCTGTGGCTCAGAGGAATAAACAGAAATTATCAGGCTTTGGATACACAGACAACACTTGTTAGTAGGAACGTGGTCTTTTCATAGGATTTGTTGACTATAAGGAAATATAGAATGTCACCAGACTTAGCCTTTAACTTCATCGTAAGAAGCTCTTCATCTGCATCTCTGCATTATAGTTTCTCTAAAAAGAGTCTATATTCTTTTAAATCTTACATTCAGTAAATAAGCAGCTGGTGTGGTGTGTCTTCCTCCCTATGGCTTTCCCACAGGGTCTGTCCATCTTAGTTGCCCCCCTCCCACCCCAGCTGTCTGCCTGTCTCATCCTTTTTGTATTATTTGACTCACTGGGGGCAACATCTGGACTGTGCTAAATGTCTGTGCTGGTGTGTGTGATGCATGTGTGTGCGTATACACTGCATTCTCCCACACATTGTTCTTGTCTGCAGTTTTGTACAGTAAAGCAAAAGAAAGAGGCTGAGGTCAGAGTCTCCTTGCTGACCTGCCAGTAGCTTTTAGCTGACATTTGAAGTTAGCGTCCACCAGTCGTCCGTGAGCTCAGGGGTTGGCTGATGCAAACGCCAGCTGAAATTAGCCATTTCCTCCATGGACACGACGGGGTAACAGCAGCTCTGGTGATGACAAAGAAGATGTGGAGTTGGTGTCATCGACCAGATTTTTGTGGGAGCAAAGAGGAAGAAAAGATGAAGAGGTTTCAGTGAAAGTAGCAGATGGGACATATAGATGCAGGAAAGTATTGTTGTTTAGAGAAAGATCCTGAGGGGATGAGACGAGGTTAAGAGCAAGAAAGGTGCAGAAAGAGTACAGAGAGAAAATGTAAGGAAAGGGAAACATATTTAATTAGAAATACAGACAAAGGAACAGAAGTTAAGAGAAAATTACATTTGTATGAAAGATGTAAAAAGAAACTTACACAAGATTGAGGAAAGAGAGGGGAAGATCAAGTAACCAAAACAAGAGTGAGGTGAATAGTCTAGTGCAGCAGAAGCCAGAGAGAGCTGTAAAAATAGAGAGATATTGTATGTGGATCCTAACAAAGCAGAAAGTGCAAGAGAGGCGGTTAAGGAGAAAATTAGAGGGAAGAGAAAACCTGCATGGGGCAGGCTGGAAGAGGGAGGCAGAGTTGTAAACACAAGAGTTGGAAAGGCAGCGAGGACAAAAGTACAGAATCGTTGCCACTTGATGGAAAGCTGGATAGCAGCGAGTGGATGTGCTATGGCATGGAGAGGAAACTGAGCAAAGGAGAACGAAAGAGAAGCATGTCATCACCCACATCATGAGGGCTTCAAGTAAGTTCTCAGTTCTCTCACCCCACAGGCTGTCTCTGGCGTTTCTCTGTCTCTCCAGTCTATTTTCAGATTGTTACAAGAAATATTTTTCATGACCTGCACTCATGTTGCTTCATATATGATTTAGAGAGAAAGGAGTTATGCTGAGAATGCCGGGAGAGGAATGTAATTGCTGGATTGCGGTGAAAGGATAATTTCCTCAGACCGTTCTCATCTCTGATGGTGAAGAAGGATGCTTTTTTTTGCCCTACTGAACTTTGTCCCCTGTGTTTCTGCGGTGCCTCTCCCGTTTACTACCAGCACCTCTGAATGAGTGAATGAGACAAGTGAGAGTAGGAGTGGGCTTTTGAATAAGGTTTAAGATAAGTGCAGCGACGGCAGAATGCAGAATAATGCAGAAATAATGTTGCTGTTGGTGTTTTTTCGACGAGTGACATTATATTTAACAACTTTTTGTGGAAGTTTATACTATTTTGAAATTAAAACTTGTCTTATTTTGTCTTGTAATGATCTTGTAATCCATCCTTTATTTTTTTTACGTAATTTGTTTGATCTTGCTTTGAGTTTTTAGAAGATGTCCTTCTACAAACCCTGAGCTCCCACTCGCTCTCTTGCCCAGTTTGTTTTACGTAATATGGGTGTGTGTATTTATAGGTGTAAATGGGTTTATGCGTACGCATGTGTCTGTGTATATATTATATCTTTTTCATTGCTGTATTTTTTAATGTTTAAAAAAAAAAAAAAACTTGTGATCGCTGGGACCAAGATCATTCAAATGTCTTTGTCAGCACAAAGCTCTGCAGAGGGGGATTTAATCAGTGTCTGCTCATAAAGAGAACATATACACACACACACACACACACACACATACATAACAGTGCAGCGCTGGCAGTTTAGCAGTGTGAGCAAATACATACGCTGGCGGAAAAAAGTAGTAAAACAAATGCCTGTAAAAGTCTCGTGGTGCTGGCGGCAGCACCTAATGGGGTGTGGTGCCATGTAAGGTCTCTTAAATTTATGCATTAATGGCTGACATCTGGTTTATCTGAGTGGATATCACTAGTACAGGATGTATAATGTTAAACTGTGTAAATTATTTCCTTTGTCCCTCACTGGCTCACTTCCAGCTTTTTGAATCTCATCATTCCAGTGAATTCCCAGAGGAAAATGTAATTCTCTGAGATGTTCCTCCAGCGTATGCTAAAAATGCTGGGATAGGGATAGGGACAAATACAATGTTATGCTCTTAATTTTTGGTCTTTGAATCTGTCTTTGTTTATTTTTAGAGAGCAAATAATTAACACTGCATATCAAGTTGGCCATAAAAGACATCAGTCCATTGGAATTCAAAGGCAATTACAATAATGTGGGGGCTTTCTTCCGAATGTTGTGATATTTCAGTTTTCATATTACAGGGTAGAACCATAAATGCCCCAAAATCAATATGTGGATGTGTGTACTCAACATGCCTGCTTTTTTTGCTTTACAGAGATTGAGGCTAAGGAGGCTTGTGATTGGCTTAGAGCAGCGGGATTTCCACAGTACGCCCAGCTCTATGAAGGTAACACACACACACACACACACACACACACACACACACACACACGCACGCGCGCGCGCGCACACACGTGCGCACACACACACACACACACACACACACACACACACACACACGCACGCGCGCGCACACACGTGCGCACACACACACACACACACACACACACACACACACACACACACACACACACACACACAGTAGCCAAGTCCAGCATTTACCCAGCTGTGCTGTTTCACACAAATATTTTCCCACTTCAAATCTCTCCTTTTGTTCAATCCTGCTTCTGGTCTTATTTTTTCCATCTCTCTCTTTTTCTGCCATCCCTCCATCTCTGTATCTCTGTCTTCTGGGCCACTGCATTCTATTTCCAGGCTTTAGTTCCTGTCCAGAGGAAGGGGTCATGGGAAAGGCCTCGTTATCACTGCTGGGACTCTCAAAGCTTCTCTTTTCTCTTCCACCTTTCTCCAGCCTACATTTTCTTACTATCGCTATGTCTTTTCTTTCTTGCTTTTCATTCAGTCTTCTTCCCTCTTTACTTCCTTCTGTCTTGCAATCTTCCCACCTCTCTGGAAAGCCTACAGGCGGTCATTCATGTGATGATCATCAAGTCTAATATAGTTGAGGCACAAACAGGAAATGGCCCCCAGTAATCTAAGAAGTAGCTCTTAAAATGCAGCACACACACACACACACACACACACACACACACACACACACACACACACACAGACACAGACACAGACACAGACACACACACACACACACACACACACACACACTCAGAGACAGCTGTGAGCTCCAGTAATGTGGGGTTATGGATGCCGGCCTCTGGGACTTTGCGGCTGCTCCCGGGCACACATGATGCCTGCAGTCTGCCACCACACACAGAGAATCACCAAACTATAAGCCTTGAGTCATTTTGGCATTGGCATTGTGTAGAATTAAAGTTATTTTGGGGTTTAAAAATGTGTGTGTGCATGTTCTGTAAACTTCATGCAGATGACAGGTGTTAACAGCAGTTATGCCATGCTTGACAGACTTTATTAACGGTTAACTGGCAGAGAAAACTGCTGTCTCCTGTCACACATTAACTAACAAGACTCAATCTCTCTGACTTTCTCTGACAGATTCCCAGTTTCCAATTGACATTTCCTCAGTGAAAAAGGATCACGACTTTTTGGACCGGGATCTGGTGGAGCCTCTATGTCGGTAAGGGCACTTGCACAAACACACATGTTTATACACCCACATGCAAACCTCCCTCTCTGGCGTGCACATTTAACATCAGTAAAATCACAAGTTCCTTTTTTCATCCCCCTGGTTTTGTACTTTTCCCTGCAGCCTGGTGCTAACCGCTAATCATTAGATGTCTGACCCCGGTCACTAATGAACTCCCCATCCCCTGTCTGCCGCGTAGACACACCATGCTTTGATCTGGTCACCTCACCTCCCCTCTGCCACGCTCTGATCTCCCATTCAAAGAGCAGAGACCCTCAGGGGGCAAAACAGGGAGGGGGGGGCTGAGGCGTGAAGGCAGTGGGGAAGGAGTCAGGGAATGCTAGTATATTCTACCAGATGGCTTTGAATGTGTGTTTTAAGTCCCTCTGCACACCTCATGATCTTTTTGTTTCAAATCTCCAATTCCTCTCTTCTCATTGAAGTTTCCCCGGCTTGCACCAGCATACCCCTTATCTTTTTCTCTCTTCTCCATTCACCCCTGCCTCTCCAGTGTCAATGGTAGAGGAGGGTGTGGTAATTATAGTGTTAGTGATTCCTAAAAGCTATATTGTGAGAGAATACGCATTAGACCCCCTGAGAACCTCCTCAGGAGCTGTAAGACACTTTTTCTAGAGCTGTTTAAATTTTAGATTATACTGCTTTATGCTTGCAAGACTACATAGTATATGGAGCATACAATTCTAAATCTGCATGGATATATTCAACCAGGAAGAATTGTTTGTACCATCCTGCAGCAGAAATACAGGGTGTGGAGACTACAGTGGCTCCCTCTGTATATTTTCTAACTCGAATGTTTACTTTCAGCAAGACAGACAGTTGCTATGACAGCTTGCTGTTTCCTATTGGGTTTTTTTCTGGTTTATATGTAGCAACATACAACCCGTTGTCTGCCAGTTTGTATGAAAAAAGTAAACATTGAACAAAAGAGGATTTCTCAGTCTGCTGTTAGAGGCTGAAATATTTCAAATGACAGAGGTCACAAGCCCTAAAATATGTTTTTAATGATCCCATCATGAAAGACACCAACACAGACACCACCCTCCTAACCAGTCGCTGTTCACATCCCCTGAGGTGCAGGAGGGGGGAGAAAGTGGGTGGGAAGGATGGGTGCAGACTGCACAGCGACCTTTTGGTAAAGATGTTGCCCCTAGCGTTTCAGAGCATGGAATAGGGATGTGTGAAAGATTAAGGAAGGAGGTAGGGAAGTGGAAGGGAGGAGCCGGCTGTGTTTCGGGGGAGATGCCCTTGTTGAGGGTGAGGATCAGTCCCAGCAGAGAGTACCAGAGAAGGAGAGGGAGGAGAAAAAGGCTGTGTGGGAGAAATGGATAGAAATAGTGTAATGAGAAGAATAGAGTCAGAAAACATCAGAAGGAAAGGGAGATAGTGGCAGTGAGGAGTGAGAGATAAGAGAGTGAAAGTGAGTGTTCAGAAGGAAACAAACACACAGCAACAGACAGAACATATCCAACCTACCAGCTCTAGCATGTTTAACTTACTTTGTTTGTATGTTGCAGACGTCTAAATACTCTGAATAAGTGTGCCTCCATGAAACTGGATGTCAGCCACCCCAAGAAGAAAGTAAGACAAATTATTTTAACTGCAAGCCTTCATCTTAACACACTCTTTGTTATTGTTTTCTTCATGCTTTGTCAGCTGACATGAATAGACACATTTCTAAAATATCTTTGTGGGGGATTTTATAGTTAAATTTTTGTTCCTTACTTGTAATATAATCTGTTTAGCTGGTCAGTGATTCGTCTGTACATTGGAAAATGTGATGCCATGTTCTTCAAATGGGATTAATGTTGATGTTCACACTTACAGTAACTCTAGTGTTTATGCATTTGGTCCAGTTGATTTAAGGTTGGTGAGAATTCTGCTGTTCAATCTGAATAAATGAAAAGAGTAACTGACTCCATGTCAAATGTTTCCCCCATATATCACACTTTAATGGTATTTATAAAATTCAGCTGCAGTGTTGACTAGTGCTCATGTCCATTGCTGATGATGAAGGGTAGATCTCCAAATCTCTGCAATAAAAGAAATGATCACTCCATGTGACACCGTTTACAACTCTTGATTTTTTAGTAGTAAATTCAAAATGAACTAGAAGTAAAATAAAACATTTTTCTTTGGTCTACACCAAAGGAACTAAGTTTATATGTGTAACCACAACAGGGAATCTTAATCCTATAGTAACTCTTATTTAGGGCTTTGTGTTGCAATTTTTTGACCCTGTAATACCTCCTTCATCATTCCATAGGGTGATGACTCTGATGAAGATGACCCGTTGGCTATCAGTAAAAGGTGGACCTTTGAGTGGAGCAGCCGACGTTGGTCTCGCCTGCAAGACTTCCTGTTGGACAGCACCAATGAAAGCAGCCCAACAGGTCAAGGGGAAGGTCTGCTGCACAGCACAGTGAGCAGTGAGAGTGTGCTGACAGACCTGAGCGAGCAGGAGATCACAGAAATCTCCTCGCTGCACAGTGAGGACTCCGCCTCCGCCATGCCTGATTCTATATCTATGGCATCACTCTCTGCTTCCTACCAACCACCCAGGGATCTACCACACTACAACTCCCTGCCAATTAAGAGCAGCAGGCATGGTCAAGGAGGGCGGAGTAAAGCCAAAGAGTTTTTGCGTCGCATGGAAGTAATGCGCACGTGGGGGCCGTCCACGATGCGGAAAAGCTCAAATCGCAGGCCACCGCTGGTCATCAGTGGGCCAGTGTTACAGGGCGAGGAGCCTCACGCACTGCAGATGCTCCAGTGTACACCCATCAGCCAACTAGAACACAGCCCTAAACACAACCACCAAACTGATGGTGACTCTTCCTCTGTCTCCCTTACCAATGATTGTAAACCACAGTCCACGGTGAGTGTGAGCCCCAGCAGCGAGACAGTGGCCTCCAGTATGAAGGAGCCTGTGTGTACAAAACACCGTACTGCCAGCAAGAGAAGCAGCATGTATTTAGAGGATATGGAGCTGCCTTCTCAAGGTAAGAGGACTGAAGGACAGAGCCAGTTTGGCAGAAACCAGTTTCACTCATATGAAAACCTCCTTGTTCACATCCCCAAGGACCATAAACCAGGCACCTTTCCAAAAGCTCTATCCATAGAGAGCCTGGCGCCTTCCCCTGGTGACAGGAACAATGGCCCCCAGACACAAGCCCAAACTTTTCCACCCACCAATGGCCTGGGTGAGTCCTGGTCTGGTAAACCTTTGTCCAAGCCCCCCTGTCCTGGAGCTCCACGGGGCAGCAGGGTGAGTGTTTACGACAACGTCCCGGGCTCCCATCTTTACGCCAGCACAGGAGACCTGCTGGACTTAGAGAAAGAGGACAATTTGTTCCCTCACCTAGATGACATCATTCAGCACGTCAGCGGTTTGCAGCAAATAGTGGACCACTGGAGCCGCAGTGTGCTGCCTGAGGATGAGACCACGGAGGGAGAGGAGGAAGGGGAGGGCAGGAACACGCCCAGTGAAGGCGAAAGAGATGGGGTCTCCTTGAACGACACTGATTCTACAGGAACCAGTCGGGAGAGGCGGGACTCTGGAGTCGGGGCCTCGCTGACAAGACCACGGTGAGAAGCTGTTAAGGCATTATAACGTTGTACTCTCCAAATTAACTAAAACTAAGTCCAACGAGGCAAGAAACGAGCGGTCCGACAGTCAGCCAACAGTTTAGCCTGATCATTTAGACCAATTTATTTGGAGGTAAAACCAAAAGTGATGGCACCCAAAAAATGTCAGCAGTACTAATCCTTCATTGTACAGGAAAACTGTGGTGCAGTATTTCAAAGGTTAACCAGGAAGTTCTATACACTATGATGGATGTTAAAGATTAGCAGTTTGGGTAATCATTTTACTCTAAGCCTTTTTTTCTCCCCCAAACCAATTTGGCTCACCTGGAGTTTTGTTTTCAAAAAAAAAATTTATAGCAATGTTTCCACATTCCTACATCTAAGAAATTATCATTTTTGAGTACAATGGTTTTATTACAAATAGGTAAAATGGCCAAAAACAATGATAATAAGACACAATTTGTAATTATGCTTTATTAAATTGACTTTTACATTAACTGTCTCACATTTTAAAATTATATTTTCTCCCCATCCTAGTCTACGATGGCCCAGTTTCAGAACATCTGATCATCTGAACCAGCCAGCATCTTCACTGCAGATCGGTAGCCAATCAGCGGGCCAGCTCAGCCTGCTGCAGAAGTTCTCTTTGCTCCGCCTCACCGCCATCATGGAGAAATACTCAATGTCAAATAAACATGGCTGGACATGGTGGGTGTCTGATCTGTATGTGTGTGTGACAGTTTTTGCAATGGCCTCTGTTATTGTTACAGCTTCCTTCAACTTCTCTACATCAGAACTGAAACAGCAGGGCCATATGCACCAACAGCTTTACACAAAACCATAACATCTACTTTATCTACTAGACTGATACTGGCTGTTAAAATGGGTTTGTGCATGATTAAACACCACCAGCCAACAGTTGCCATGACCTGCAAACACAAGCACATCCTTGTGTTGTTAACGATCACTCCTGTTTGTTTTTATTATCCCCGAGAGGTTGAGTTGACCAGCATATGCATGAAGAGAATGATAATGAAAGCATAGGCCACTCTTTCTCCCACACACTTCCCTAATGGTTTTCTGTCTATCGCTCCCAGGTCTGTGCCCAAGTTTATGAAGCGCATGAAGGTGCCAGACTACAAAGAGAAGAGCGTGTTTGGTGTTCCCCTCATCATCCATGTCCAGCGCTGTGGTTTTCCGCTCCCTCTGTGTTTACAGCAGGCCCTCAGCCACCTCAGAACACACTGTCTGGACCAGGTTAGAAACGGAAAACAGCATTTACAAGAGTTTGTACATTTCCTCTGACCATAGTGCTAATCAGTGGTGCATTGTAACTGAAGTACCCTTCAAGTTCTAACGTGTTATTCTACTTCACAACATTTTAGAGGAAATTGAATTGAATTGCACGTTTTACTTCACTACATTTATCTGCAGCACACTTTACATTCAATAAAACATAAGATGAGCTTATGAAATAAAATGCATTAAACCATTAGGTTCCAACATTTTTGGCTTGTGACCCCTCACAAAAAAGCAACACCTGGTTGCTGGTGCTTTCAAATATGAGGCAGCCAACATAAAGCAAATAATTGCCTTGTTTCTTTTCCATCTTCTTCATTGGCTTTGTCTGACTCCTCTTTCCTTCCTGTCTCAGGTGGGATTGTTTCGCAAATCTGGCGTGAAGTCTCGTATTCAGGCTCTGAGGCAGCAGTGTGAGCTGTCCCCCGACTCTGTGAGCTACGAGGACCAGTCAGCTTACGACGTGGCCGACATGGTCAAACAGTTCTTCAGAGACTTGCCAGAACCTCTGCTAACAAGCAAGCTGGGGGAAACCTTCCTGCATATTTACCAGTGTAAGTTGCCTCAAATCTATGAATTTTTTTTATTTCACCTTTATTTTTACAGGCAAGCCATTGTAAATAAGAACCTGTTCTTATTTACAATGGCGGCCATTGAATACTGTAACATCTGTAGTCATCTGCTTCAGAGGAAGTGACTGTAAATTGTAAAAAGTGACTGCGCTTTTTAATTGTTTAGTTGGCCTTAGTGAAGGTGTAGTCAGCAAACGGTGTCATATGTTTCAAATGATCACAAATCTTATTATAATGAAATGTATCACTGGAAAAGTCTGGACACCATTAGTCAAATCTGACTATTTTTATTTATGTTTATGAAATGTACATATGTGCACTAAAAGACGACATCAAAGATCGGATGTTGGGAACTGTGACTTATTCTTTAATCCATAATTCCTCCTCACATCCTTTTTTCATTTTTCATTAGATGTCCCAAAGGAGCAGCGGTTGCAGGCCGTCAGAGCGGCCGTTTTGCTGATGCCAGATGAAAACAGGGAGGTCCTCCAGACGTTGCTCTGCTTCCTGCGTGATGTCACTTCCTTGGTGGAGGAGAACCAGATGACGCCGATGAACCTGGCTGTTTGTCTGGGACCTTCGCTCTTCCACCTCAGCATACTGAAGAACGAGGCGCTGTCACCAAGGTGCATTCACAAACTGATGAACACGCTGATGCTTACATAGAAAAACTCAACGAGTGTGTTACTATTATGAACAATTGACATGACCCCGCTACACCAACCTGCAAGGACTGGGTTAATGAAGCACTGTATGGATTAATTTGGGAAAAATAGCTTTGGCCGTGCAAAATAATTTACAACATTGAGAAGTTTATATCCTGTAAATATGCATTTTACGCCACATTATTTATGTTACAGCTTGCATAAAGGCTTTACATATGTATAAGAACTCCTTACAATAGAAATTGCTTTTACCTCAATACGTTAATTCTTCTGTTCCTCTATGTAAATGCTCACATAATTTATGTTCTGCATATTCTGTATAATTTCTATTCCTCAAGGTCAATCCAGAAGAAGTACACCACAGGCCGTCCCGATCAGAAAGACCTTAGTGAAAACCTGGCTGCCACCCAGGGCTTGGCACACATGATCTCTGAGTGCCAGCACCTCTTTCAGGTCAGGATTTACAATATTAAATAGTATAAGATATATAAAGTATATATATATATATATATAATTCATAAATGATGGGTTAACCGCTGCTTTTAGGATTGTTTCCGTAAGAGCGAAAAAATTATCAAATGACTGACAGAAGTTGTACAATTCATTGTTTTGACTAAGAAATAATGCATGACCACATCTTAATATATGACATTAACAGACAAAAATAACTATGTGAAGTAATGTAATGTTGTTATTGTTCAAGGCCTCAGTATAATTGTGGTTTATGAGCTAATTTCTAAAACTGTACATCATCATTACCTTAAAGCTGCAATTCAGCTGTCAGTGAAAACCTTTTCAGGGACTAAGAAAAACAGACTTGATCACCATGCATTTTTTTTTTAGATTAAAGTGGTTTTAAGCATTACCATAAGAGCAAGAATGACTGAATCTTCTTAACCCACAGAGGATAGTGTCATTCTTCCAAAACATGAAAGTGACAAGTGTTGGAGTTTAAAGGTTTTTGAAGGATAATGATATTTAAAAGGCAGGGACATTTGATATTAAACTGTTCCACTTTTGTAGAAAAACACGAGCTGTTATGACATATGTTTAAAATTCTGTCATCTAAGTGCATATGCGACTGCTCCAATGGCAAATGAACAACCCAGTCAAATTGCATTTTTTATTGTATTTGTCTAGGTCTATTTTCTGCTTTAGACATGGTAGTACTTAGGCCTAAGCTGATGTTATGCGATGTGATGTGATGCACGTCCTCCGGCTTTTTCCCAGATCCCAGAGGAGATGGTGACCCAGTCACGTAACTCCTACATGGAGGCTGAGCTGATGGTGCCCCCGCTGGAAGAGCTGTGCAAGGCTCACGGGGAGGAAGTGGATGAGGACGAGGAAGAGGAGGATGAGGAGGTATCCTATTGTTCACACCTAGAAAGGCTGGTTCAGAACCTGCTGGAAGAGGCCAAAGATAAAAGCAAAGTCTGGGTGTCTCGCTCAACTACTGACCATACAGAACTGGCATTTAAAAAGGTATGTGGTTATTGAATTTCTGGAATATCATGGGATTTTGAGAGGGGCATGAAAGAAAGAAAGAAAGAAAGTAAGAAAGAAAAAAGGAAAGGCAGGGAATATCAGCATCTTCATAAATATATTTGAAATGATTACACTACTTGTGCAGCGCATACTTTGCTTACACAGTCATTTTCAGTTAGCTTCTCCACAGGAAGCATAACTGAAATAAAAAAAAACTTGACTGTTTAACTCCAGAGGTTTAGTGAGCCATAAAAGCGGTGTCTCTCTGTGCATGGAGACCCACATGTTCAAATTATACATAATCAGATAATGTATAATGTATAAATCAAACACTCACTATTTGTGTGTAAGGTGGGAGATGGCAACCCTCTGAGGCGGTGGCGAGTGTGTGTTGAGGTGTCAGCAACTCCCAGTGAGGTGCTGCAGCGGCTGCTGAGAGAGCGCCCTCTGTGGCAGACTGAACTACAGCAGGAGAAGGTTCTGGAGACGCTGGATAAACAGACAGACGTGTACCAGTACTCCTGCGGCAACATGGCACCTCAACCCAGCTGTGACTATGTGGTACTAAGGTCAGGATTAATTAATTAAAAATATTGGCATGCTTTTGTGTGATTTGGAATTTAGTTATCTATATACCAACAGATGGACAGATCACAACATGTATTTTAAGACAAAACAACCTGCTCAAACATTCCCTAAAATACGTAGACATTTCTAAAATATCATACTGTATGATAAAGTAGAGCTGGAACAATTGGTCGATGAGTCCATCGAAAGAAAATGAATTGGCAACTATTAAGTCATTTTATTTTTTTTAAAGATTATTTTTTGGCCATTTGTAGGCCTTTATTGACAGGACAGCTGAAGAAATGAAAGGGGAGAGAGAGGGGGAATGACACGCAGCAAAGAGCCGCAGGTTGGAGTCAAACCTTGGCCCGCTGCATCGAGGAGTAAACCTCCATATGTGGGCGACCGCTCTACCAACTGAGCTATCGGGGCACCTTAAGTCATTTTTTTAAGCAAAAACACCGAACGTGATGGTTCCAGGTTCTCATATATGAAAACCTTTTTTTTTTTTTTGGCTTGCATTATAGTAAATTGAATAGTTTTTGGTTTTGGACTGTTTGTCAGACCAAACAAGACATCATTAACATGTGGTGGCCATTTTACATTTTTTTGTACTTATGTTTTATAGACCAACAATTTATCGATTAATCAAGAAAGTAATCTGCAGATTAGTCAACAATGAAAATAATAATTAGTTGCAGTCCTGAAAAAAGAAATTCAGTAAACAATATCTCACATGCCCACATTAAATGCCTGACTGAACTCACCACTTTTCTCTTCTTTGTCTCTACGCCCCCTCAGGTCATGGCGTACAGACCTGTGTAAAGGCTCCTGTGCACTGGTGTGTGTGTCCATCGAACATGATGACAGCCCACGCATGGGAGCAGTGAGGGGGGTGGTGCTGGATTCACAGTACCTCCTCGAACCTTGTGGGACTGGAAGGACCAGGCTCACCCATATCTCCAGAGTGGATCTCAGGTTTGGGCAGACTTCAAGTGCTTTCATGGTAAAGCTTTTAATAAACATTGCAATCATTAATATGCATTATTTGATGTTCTTGTCACAGGGGAAGATCTCCAGAATGGTACAACAAAGCATTTGGTCACCTGTGTGTTAATGAAGCCCAGAGGATCCGCTCCTCTTTTCACTCGCCAGATCAGACAACTACTGAGGCCAAAATCTAAAGCCCAGAACTCAAGCTTTATCTTGGGTCACACTGCCAGAGCAGCTGGGCCTGAGAACCAGTGACCCAGGAGAGGAATCATCCAGACAGTGGACTTTAGTGTCTTTTCACGCTGCTGAGCCACACTGAGCTTTACTGTACCATACTGTACTGAGTTACAGTCATTTACACACAGAAAAGGATTTTTTGTTACATTACATTAATTCTGCAGAACAACATATCACTACTTATTTATCTCATACATTATGATTTTCAGTGCCATTTAATTTGCAATTTCAAATATTAAAATGGCTTATTTAATCTATTTGAATAGCCATTGATGTCTCAAATAATTGGCTAGCAACCATGTGCTTTATCGGGGGGATGAGGTTGTGCAGACAGAGAGTATTTTTGGTATTTATTGCTCTGAGTCATTCTTCCAAATCCTCATCTACTTATCCAATATCTTGCAAAAAAAATGACCTTATAAAACAGCCAGCACTATAAGGCGTGATCATGAGATGGTTGCGGTCTCTAACACCTTAATTTGATATAGCTATTACTGATTTCATAGTATGTAAAAATATTTACATCTTATGCCTGTAATAGCCACAATTCTTTATTAATCTGTCCATCTATAAACTAAGCTGTGAACGTATCACTTACATATGCACATTTATAAAATGCACTTGATTATGATCAAGCCTTCCACAGATAAAGATGCATAAATCCCAGTGCTCTAAAAACAAATCTGGAATGACCAGGACCAGTACAATATGGCTACATGACATGGTTGCATTACATTGTGAAAAGTGCACTAGTTCAGGAAAAGCAGGCATATGAGGGATCTGGATCACAGAAATGGGAAACATTCATCTGGTCCATAAATGTGCTGTTATGGATACATTGTGTTGGATATCACTGTTGATTTAGTTCTGTCACTATTTTCAGTGTTAATCTTATCTAAATGCTATTTTAACTTTATTATTGTCATTATATCAATGTTTATTGTATCACTTTTTTGCTGTCATGTTATACAATGTCTAAGACATGTGACCATTTCACTGCTTCTGGGAAGCATGTTTGAAATTGTGTGTGTGGGTGTATGCATGGATGGATGTGCCTGTGTATCTGCTTTTTAGGTATACATACAGCCTTTATTGTAAATAAATATGACGCGTTCTGTGCCAGCAGATCAAACATCATAGCTTTTCAGGGTCTTCCTATCATATTGATATGCTGAAATGTGAACCTTTTACACGCCATCCTACTAAAGCAACAGCAGACTAACGCTTGCTCTGCCATGGCACTGCCTGGGCTTTTGTTGTTTCGGCTGTAGGCGTTGCTATGGTGTTGCTATGATACAATATCTCTACAGTGCCACCAAATCCTGCGTGAATGCTGTCAGCTGGTGTGGAATGTGTGTGTATGTGTAAATAAGTGTGTATGAGAGAAACAAAATGACAAAGATTGAGTGAGTGACATTGACGTGAGCCCTCGGCTGTGTGGGGAGGGGCTCCAAACCTATCTAAGTAGCTGAGACCAGGGGGATTTATGCTTGGTCATTTCTGACAAAGTGAACAAGAGAATAAAAAATTCAACACAACATTGTGTGGAAATGTTCTTCAGTCTTATATATTACATGTTTTAAAAGGCATAATAGCATGAAAATACATGTACACACATAATATTTACTGTTTATGTGGTCTTGTGTCCATTGAGTGGTGCTGTTGCCACACTGGATTCTGCCATGGAAAATGTTTTAGATAACTTTAGTGTCAGGGGGTTCTCCCTATGGGGATTTTCACTGCTCTCTCCTTGTGTCCTTTCAATGGATGGATGCAGGAAACTAAACCTCCACAGCTCAGATCAATACTCAATCACATTTACCTACTTAGCCGTGTTATATGGGGACCCTCGCAGAGGGCGATGAAGGTGTTTTAATACAGATGCTGCACTCCCTGTAAGCCAGGATGTCTGCCATTTTTAAAACAGAAATGAATGAAACATTACTTTAACTTCTACCTCATTTAACATGTCAGTGATTTTATCTCAAATGTAGGGCACACTGTTACAGCTCCTGAATGTCAATGATCATCTGCACTGTGGGTTTACTTTAGTACATCAAGTCTGACAGATGAGAAACATTGTATTGCAAATTCCGCTATGAAAAAAAAGGATTACTGACAAGGTGAATCGAGCATTGATTTTTCCCAAGTGAATCCACCTTATTCCAGAGGGGTACATTTTCTAAGCAAATGTTGAAATTATGAAGCCATCGACTTCACTATGACAATGCTGGCTCTTAATGTATTCAGATAAAATGCAGAGGGATTTATGAGATCATCAATGTTTTTTCATGCAGAGTGCCTGTCCAGCTACTACCTCTGTTCAAGAAGTCTTTATATCCTCAGTGCTATATGTCCATGTGTTTTCAACACAGAGTAAGTATGTTAATTGATAGAAAAGAGTGTCAATGTCCCAGGAATATAATGCCTATGGTGATGATTCTGAGTCTCAGTACTGTAAAAAAACACATTCATATGTTGCATGAAAAAAAAATAATGTTGAAGGATTTTGTAATTTAGTCTTATTTCGATTTGGGGGATTATTATGCTCTAACATGTAGAACTACAATTCCCATTATTTGCAGGGTTTTGGGGGATGTAAACGGAAAGTGTAATGTTGCCATGGAGTCAGTTAGTTAGCTGTGTCAACTTGAGCCCCGTTTTATGCCTGCGCCAGCAATAGCCTGGTGGCATTATGTTTTCGGGGTTGTCCGTCGGTGCGTCCGTGCATCCATATGTCCGTCCCATTCCTGTGAACGTGATATATCAGGAATGCCGTGAGGAATGTTCTTTAAATTTGGCACAAATGTACTTGGACTCAAGGGTGAAATGATTAGGTTTTGGTGGTCAAAGGTCAAGGTCACTGTGACATCACAAAATGCGCTTTTGGCCATAAGTCAAGAATTCCTACGCTTATTATGACAGAATTTCACACAAATGTCTAATAGCATACAATGATAAAGTGATGAAATTTTATATCCAAAAGGTCAAAGGTCAACTTCACTGGGACATCATAATGTTCCCGAAAAACACTTTTCTGGCCATAATTCAACGCCATAACTCAGGAACAGACGGGAAGATTGTGACCATATTTCACATTTGGTCGGATACTAAATTGGAAGTGGTTTCAATTCAATAGTAGTTTAGTATTTGATTTTTGAATGCAGAAAAAGACCTATAGCTAATGCATTATGTTTTGTTCTCACCTCCATCACAGATATAAGAAAATTATTGTAGGAGTGTTGGCTAATCTTAACCTGCCTTGCTTATGTAACTCTCTAATTAACAGACTAAAATAGCAGGATTTGAAAGAAATATCTTATCTGCAATCATTAAAGAGACCAACATGATTCACACTATGCAAAAAACTCAGTTGAATTTTGTAGTGATGGACTTTGGATGTTGTTTAATGTTGTTGCTCTTTATCTGCACCACATTCACATTATAAAGCTGAGCAGAAAGAGAGAGACACAGAGAGAAACAGATGTATCTCCTCCTAGACTGGGTAATCCACAGGCTTCTTCCAGACATCCATGATAAGGTCATTAATGAATAAATTACCGAATGAATGAATTATTGATGAAACCATGTTGGCAGTTCTGTGTACAGTATCCTTGAGTGTATGCTCTGGCATTGCCATACTACAACCAAAAGTATGCACAATTAATGAGAAATAAAAAAAATAGTGAAGCATGTGTTAAAAGTTTCAAAAGAAGCAAAGAAAGACAAATCTGTCAGTACATAAGGTTGAAACCTGGAGCTTGTTAGTAGTTAAGTCTGTTAAGACTGGGAATTCAACACTGCTGCACAGACTGCATCAGATAAAACCCTCAGATGACATTTTGTGCCATAATAGACACAAATATTAATGCAGATGTGGTATAACCTACATTAAATACTTTGTTTGCAGTATTTCATATGTACTTAAGTTACCAAGGTCCCTAATTACATTGTTACTTGGCAAACAGGTTGAGCATGATCATGGAGTAGTACAATCAAGTCAAGTCATGTCAAATTGTGGGGTTCAGTATTGTTGCAGCCAGAAGCATAGTGCATCACAGTGAAATCTTCTGGAAACGCTGGTGAAGCGATGGACTACGGGGGTTATCATAACAGAATGTGGACAAGGGCAAATTCAGTAGTACTGCTCGTATTAATGTTTTTTGTTGGAGTGGAGTTCCACAGAAAAGACAAGATGACAAAGATATACTAAACAGGTGAGCACTACTGCATACAGTATATTGAATGCAATGCAGTGGACACACTTTTATTAAAATTGCCAAATCCAAATCTGCAGTAACTGATTTCAAGTACTAGTGCAGTATTTAATGGAACCCTTTTTCACAGCAGAAGGATTTGCAACAAGTGCAACTAAAAACATCAGTGATGGCTCCACTCGTTTTAGGAGAACCATGAGTGATCCAGCATGCACAACATGAGGACCCTGGAACAACAATAGCTAAATATAAACTGAGCCATTATTCATGTTACATCTGATGTTGAAGAGTCAGAATGCTGTGAAAAAGGTAGGTTGGATGTGATAGTAAAACTGGAACCCTTTTTCAGGCTCATAGGCCAAGGTGCCTCACCTGCAAACAGCTCCTCAAGAACAGTTCAACACAACTGATTTTCTGAAAAATAATTACCCAGTGATCTTTGAAAAACCCATAAGGTCATACTTACTGCTGTTTTAAAAGGCACTTTCCAGAATCATCTAACTATCTGGGTAAACAAATATGGTGTCTATTGCTCAAAGAGTAATCAGCCAGAACCATCTGAGAAGCCGTCATTAAAAACTGTTTGGAAAAAGGCAGGCACTTTTAAAAAAAATACATGACAGGTGATTGGATGACCCATCTGTCCGTCACGTCCGTCATTGTTGGTTTCAAATGAACAGTCGAGGGCGCAGAAACCACGCCTGCAGCGGCTAGTAGCTCCTTACAGGACGCTGATTGGTTCGGTCCGCTGCTTGATATGTGATCGTATGATTCTTGCATAATCCCGAGAATTCAGCATTTCTAAGTCTTTGTTCAGTTTAGGGAACCAGGGGCGTCAGACTGAGGGGAAAAAGGGGACTGAGTACCCAGGACTCTCATGTGAGGAGGGCCCAAAAAGATGCTAGAATGAATAGCTGTGGATGCGGGGAGGGGCCCATAGAAAATGCCTTTCTACAGGGCCCAGAATTTTGTGCTACGCCCCTTTTTAGGACACAAGTTTACCTTTTTTTATCATGCAGCAGACCCAATATTGTTTCATCCAGATGGCAAAAACAGTCTTTGATGATTCTGAGAAAACCTTCACTGTTGCTAAATGACCCTCCAGGTTAGTTCTGGATTACACCTTAAAGTGCTACTTGGACACTTCTTCAGTGATGAACCCAGGGCCCTGGGGTGTTTTGGGTCTTTAGTAAAATTTAGATATCTTAATGAATGCATGATTTTATTTTGTACAATTAATTAAAATATGACAATGTGCTATTTATCATTCATTTGGAGTTGTGTTTCTTGGCACCTGATGAATGAGTCTATATTCACTTTTAGCTTTTTTTCGATTCTCTTTTAGCTCTGTCTTTACCAACTCCTGAGGGAAATATCTGGCTCTGCTCCACTATGTTCACCAGCTAGTTTCAAACGGTGTCTGCCTGGAGTTAAGTGTCCTTCGCTGTATGTGGTAATTTACTGCACTTTCACCTTTTGCTTTGCACAGTGTGTACATACCCACAGTGTCCTGACACAATGTGTACCATGCATGTGTAGGGGCATTAACTGTCCCCCTTTAATTCACTAATTTCTCCTATGCTTAGCTTTGAATGGAAAACACATTTTTTACACTGTTAAACAATATCAGCGGTGTAGTACAATGTAGTACAATTTCTTTTCCACTGCCTCTAAAGTTATATCACACTTTTGTATTGGGTAAAATATCTAATCTCATAGTAAATTCTGGCTGTGTTGTGCATCTGGTTATGCAGTTATTCAACAGATTTGATATCTTTGGAAATCTGAGTAGAATTTTTAATAAAGTTCTGAGGGTTTGAACAATGCTTGGCAGTATAATAATTGACTCATCAGGGGGTTGAGGGTCCAAGAGGTTAAGCAATACTGGATCATTGTCACGTGTCCTGACAACAGAAGTGCAGATGCTGCTAACAAGCAGATGTGTTTGTACATTCACGTATCATGTATGTTCACTGTTCTCTGGTGTACACATTTTCAGAGCTGGCCCAACTCAGGGCCAAATACTGTTCGTAAGCTTTTCCATCAAACTGAAGTGACTGTTTTATCTCAGATGGCTTATTCATGGCCACTACTAAAGTTCAGGAGCCCAACGTTCCAGCCCAGTCAAAGAGCTGTGTCCTTGATCCCGGGCTGTGGCCTCTGTCAAAGAACTGGCCCCTTCATCCCTGGTGACAGCTTTCCAGACCAAAGGGAGTGTTACTACGAGCCGATGTCTTTCGCCATTCGGAATAATGAAAATGAGGTACTGTTGCTTACACTTACTTAGCTTACACAGTAGAATATTTTTCAAAAATATTTTCTATTGGAACATTTTGTTCCTGTCAATCCTTTATCTCCTTTTCCTTGACTAAGACAAAATAGGCTTGTTTAAACCTTTATCACTGCACACTTCTGAGTTCATCCAGAGGGGATTCATAAAAGCAAAGATAGTCTAATCTTCTTAACCCATGGAGGAGTGTGTAATCCCTAAAACATGACAATGACCAATATTGATGTTATAAGATTCTGGCAGGATGGTGTTTTTTTTCTCATGTGCTTTTTCTTTCAGACTGATACATAGGCACTATTTTTATCTTTAAAACTTTAATAAGCTACTTTGAGTGTCCTTTGAGGATTGTCCTCTGCAATTCCACCAGTATTAGAGTAACCAAGTAAAGGCAACAGGGAGTATGACCTGCTTGTTGAAAGTGTTTAGTCCCAAGATTGCAGAGGATCTAAGTAAAGGAGCCAATAAGAAAACCTTGTCTAATGCCCTCAGAGTGTGGACTTAAAGTGCCCATATTATGAAAAAATCACTTTTTCTGGGATTTGGGGTGTTATTTTGTGTCTCTGGTGCTTCCACACACATACAAACTTTGAAAAAAATCCATCCATGCTGTTTAGAGTGAGATACGGTTTCTGAATGTGTCCTGCCTTCAGTCTCTGGGTGAGCTGTTCAAAATCGGCACGGCTTGTGATGTCACAAGCCGAAACGAGCTGGCATGCTAACGCTAATGCTAACGCTAGCATGCTACCTCGTTCTCAATAGCAAAGCACTGCTACAACACACACAAGTTCACCATAATCTCCAAAAGAACTACTTACATGTGCGCCCTCATTTAGAAGTCTCCCAGCTAATCCTGTCTTGTAACTGACCGAAGTTGTAGAAACAGCCTTTCTTTTACTGTCTATGGAGCTAGCTAGCTGACATGATCTACATCTGAGCTACTGCACATGTGCGAGTGCAATCAAAGATAGTACAGAAGAAGAAGAAGAAAAGAGGTCTCACTCTGTAGCTAAAACAGAGACCAGCTGAAAAGAGGATCTGCAGCAGTGAGAGAGAGCGGTGCAGTACAACAAAAATATGGTGTTTTTTGAAAATTAAACCATGTAAACCTATTCTGGTACAACCTTAAAATACAATTATGAACCTGAAAGTGAGCATAATATGGCTGCTTTAAAGTCTTTTAGTCTATTACTAAGTGGAAAAAAACTCTGTCGGGTGACATTTTTACATGTTTTAATACAAATCATGTTTCAACAGTTTTCAAGAATGTAATTTTATTGATTTCTACTTTACTTTAATATACAGACAGTAATGTTAAGAACATTCCCACGCAAAGGAAACTGCATCTATTGGGAGAATGTTTTTTTTCCCCCAAAGGCTGAATATGACTGAAAAGAAATGATTATAAATTATCATCTTGTTTATAGCCATCATAACAATATGACAGCCACAGGGATATGTCTTTACCACTGTCTTTGTTTGAAAAACTATGATAAATAGAGAAAAATAATTCCGAAAAAATAACGGCAAACAACAACATTCGGTTCAAACTTGTTCATCTCATTAGTGTTTTAATCAAATATATCTTCTCTGTTAAATTTGATCTGTTAACTGAAATAATATGAAATTGCTTAATTGACGAAGTGCATGTTAAGAGACAGCAAGTTGCTGTGTTGTGCAAACTCTGTAATCAGTTTCACACACACACACACACACACACACACACACACACACACACACACACACACACACACACACACGCATAGCCATCTTGATGATTACTCACATCCGTTATTACCTGTGTTTCTATCACTGTCTGAGGTGAGCCCTCTATAAATGAAGATGTCTGCTTTTCTATTGTTCCTAAGAGCAGAGAAATAGATTTGGAAGCAGAATAATAACATCTTAAATTCAAACCTTTGGACTTTTATCCTGCTAATTGAACTCCTAACATATGTGTCATTTTTCCAGGCATGACTGAATTATCAGTCATTTAAATAACAGCTGATAGTAGATACTTGTCAAACCAAATCTAACCGCAACCACTACGCAGAAAAAAAATTGCCAAAAAACAAACTGCATTTTCTCCTCTACACACTGATCAAACCCTTTCTGACAAGACATCACCTCTGCTGCTCTCTCGCTGCCTGATCCTCACGGAGTCCCGGCCTCCTCTGAAGCTCCAGCACTCTGATCATCAGCCCACAGAAGACACTGGCACTACCTCCACACATCTCTACAAAGGTACAATGGAACAGAGAGGAAAATGACTGCCTGCCCACAAGTACTGCACCTCTACTGGAGGTGAGGGAGGGGAAAGAGAGTGGTGAGGTGGAGGAGAGAGAGTGAGGGAAGGAAAGAGAAGAACAATGTTATTGCTTTTACCCAATCACCAACCAGATCCCGGTTAAGTCTTTTGTGGAATCATGACAAAGCTGCTGAAGTAAGCCTTTGTCTGAAAACAAAGAGGAGTGTGTTTGTGTGCGAGAGAGTCTGCCATTGTGTGTGTGTGTGTGTGTGTGTCTGTGTGTGCGCGCGCGCACCCGAGTTCAAGATAGCATGTGTTGGTTGGAGAAATTGCTTCTCTGAGTGTAAGGGAAGCGTGTAACATATGCAAGTGTTGTGTGCAACTGTGCATCTGACAGAGTGTATGTGTGATTGTCTCCTTCATTTCCTTTGTGCCGGAGATTTGGGTTTAGGAAAAAAACCTGAGATAGCCTCTGCTCATCTGTAAGATTCTTTAATGATCTCACAAATGTGAAACACACTCACACATAGCTCCCATGTCACACCCACCTTGTCACCACTGTCGGTGTCAGCGTCTCAAGAAAAATGGGGAGCGAGACATCAAACAGACTGGCCTAGATGAAAATACACTCAGACGAATCAGCCTCTATAGTCGCTTTGCTAATGGGAATCCTACCCAGCAGATGCGTCCTGTTGGAAGAACACATGGAGTATGAAACAGGCTTATGTATGCATACAGGTAGTGAACTAGTAGCCATGGCCTGCAGTATCCCCTGGTGCAGCCACCAGGGGATACTGTATGTGTGTGTATGGAGACACCGGCTGGACCTGTGAGTCATAAGAGCATGACATCAAAACAACTGAAAAAAAAAAACATCCAGACACAGTCAAGCATGCAGGACACTGTAGCATAATTCAAACTGAATCCATGGAAGCTACTTGAGATACTTAAATATGCAGCAATTGTTTGCATGTGTTGAAGTTGAAGTTGAAGTTGAAATGTCTTTAATGTCCCCAAGGGGCAATTTGGTTCACAACAGGTAGCCAACACATACACATTCACACAAAAACACATAAAAACATGAGATAATAAATAGATAAGAGCATAAATACACATGTACACTATATGCAAATAAATGAAAGAAATATGTGCTGTGACATGGTCAGGGATGGCAGATGACCTATAGTTTGTTGAGAAACCCAACAGCTGATGGTACAAATTATCTCAGGTATCTGTATTCTGTGTGCCGCTGGTTTTTAGCTTGAAGGAAACAAATCAAATTGTGCAAAAGAAGTGAGTAGTTTGCTAAACGTGCCTTCCTTTTTCCTGTCATACAAAGACATACAGCATAGTTTTAGGGTAAAATATTCCACATTATGGCCTGGAAGAAATAAGAATGATGCTTTGTTAAAACAGAGGGCACAAGGAGGATGAAGAAGAGAGGTGGGGAGGTAAGGTGTGTACAAAACGGTGAGACAATCATTCAAGAGCCCTCCTGAGATGAGTGTCAGGAGAGCAATCCAGTGATGCTTAATGAGGAAACAAAGGTACAGAGTTAAACTGGGGACAGCGATAAGTGGGAGAGATGGATGGCTTCTGAATATATGAACAGCCTCCGTCTGGAAGCCAGACTCCCTAAACTGCTTGAACTCAACCTGAACTGCCCTTGAACTGCACCCACAATATGCCCACCAGTATTTATTGCTGCTTTTTTTTAAGTCTCTGTATTCAGCACTTCTTCACTATTCCACATTTACTTGTTTTTAGTAGGCTATTTAATGCCACTGGAAATCAGTGCCATTAAATAGCCTACGAAAAACAATAAAAACAAAACAAAAAACACCCAGTTGTTGCAGGTGGTGCTGTGCTGTGTGGTATGAACCCATGCATGGATGGCTCCATGTTATTCTGCTTCAGCACCCTACCAGAAAGTTACCGAGTGCGCATGCGTGGCTAGAGCGCGCTGCCGCAGACAGGGGGCGTCAACATGGCGTTCTCTCCTCGACGACCGCACTGACTGCAACCTGCCAATGAGAGAGAGAGACGCGTAGGCTACCGTTCTGTCAAACCTCCATCCCTTTTTTTCCCAGCCCTATGAATCCCTACACATTTTCAGGAGGATAGGGTGAATTCAGAGGGTTTTTGAAACACCGCTCTCCCTTGTTTTTCCTGCGCAGTGGATGTTTTTGTGCAGCAGCAGACGCTCGGGCTTGTAGAACAGGTGTGAGAGACAGCGGCGACCGCTCCTCTCCTCCCTGTTTCCAAGGGGAAATGTCGAGCGAGAAGCCGGTTTCAGCACCACCGAACTCTGCTTCTTCGCTCACGGACACAGACCGAGACTCCCATCCTGCGCCGGGCTCCACCGTGCAGCAGCCGCAGCAGCAGGTCGCCGCGGGCGCTGGCTCCGGCGCCACCGGGGAAAGGATGGTGTCTTCAGCCGGCTCTATGGTCCTCCCGGCCGGGGTGATCAACCCCGCTGTCCCGATCAGGAATATCCAGATGAAATTCGCCGTGTTGGTGGGCCTGATCCAGGTCGGAGAGGTTAGCAACAGGGACATCGTGGAGACGGTACTGAACCTGGTGAGTGGAAACAGCATCAAACTGTTAGAAAACACAAAAGGCAGCCATAGAACACAGTAGAATCACTGTGTCCTAACCCGCTATGTTTTATTTACGATGCTTCACTCCCATGGTTGTGTGGCTTTCAGAGGATGATGTCATTTGTTTGTTCGGAGGATGGATGTGGGGTTTTTCTTTTCTGCAGATAGAAGCATACATGAGGTTGTGTGTTGGAGGATAAATAAGCTGAAGCTGTATTATAAAGCCAGCTGAATGAAGCATGTGACCCCACTAAGGCATGGAGGGTAGTCTAATCACTAGCCATTGTTGACTAAATGACCCGTTTGCGGTGCAACAAGGAAACACATTTGCAGTCAAACTGTAGTGGATAGGGGGAAGTGTATGCAGGCTATTCTCATGACCCCGATATGTACTACCATGAAATGATGCATAGGTAGGTTGTAACAAACGGCGAATGGTTACAATGTTGAGCACAACACAGAGACCCAAACGAAATTATTTCGTTTTCCTAAAGAGCGAAATCATGCAGGTATACATGCACGTATGTAGAGCACTGAAACCAAATCTATCCAACACAGACAAAGGCCGACTAGCATTATGCTATCCATCGACATATGTGTGTGTGTACGAGAATGGCTCAAAATTATGCATAGGCCTATTGTTGAAGGCACGGCCCTGCATCCTGTGCGCAAAGGAGTGATGTATAGGTAGCTGTGAAACGGCCAGTGGTTTAAATTGCTGTGCTTCCAACAGCGATCATTTTATTTATGGATCAGATACGTTACCACCCCCCTTCTATCTTTACCCTTCCATCGTAGGTTGTGTCGGCCATGCTGTGCCTACCCTACACATGAGAGGATTTAATCCAGCTGGGGTTTTGACATGACTGGCGTTTCCCGTTACGAAACAGATGAGCAAAATGTACAGCAGATGTAGTTCTTGAAGACTAATGCTTTAGGATTGTATAAGACGTGTTGGATGCTGCCAGGCTGTTTTCCCTATTCCATGCATCAGGCGATGGCGTGTACTGCATGATATTACATATCTGCCATGAAGAGTGGGGCTCTGATCATTATTCATTCTCTTTTGAGGAAGAAGTAGAATAATGTCATTTATAACCTAATTTCAGTGCAGTGCTTTCTGGAGGTTGACTATTTCAGGGTTTCATGTAGCCTGTGACCTATTTACTCACTGGATGCTTGGAGCAGGACAGCCTGCAGCTGGGCTAAACCATTTCCCTCTCAGTCAGACTGGTGAGCCGTCCGGATTCAGGTCGTCTCTCATCTCCCAATCGATTATTGGTATTACACAGTAGAGCAGGGGGGCTTTGCTGGCTTACTCCGACCTTGTCTTGTCCCCCCCCCCACCCTCTGGCTGCACCTGCTAACCATCCATCCTGTTCCACAGCCTCCTCCTTCACTCTGGAGGGGCTGAGAGGAGAGATGCTGCCTGCATAGACTGGCCTGGCAGGGCAGCGCCATGCATTTAAAAGCAGGTGGAGAGGGGGTTGAGGGAGGGTGGGGGAGGAGAAGAGAGAGAGTGGAGGAGGATGAGGTGGTAGGATGCTGCAGTGGCTATGTGCTCAGAAATCACCAGCTGATGCAGCGGAAGAGGAAAGGACTCTGGATTGGTCCACATCAGATCAGTGAAAGCTCATCAGAGCGTTCAATTGAAATGTACCCCATTTTACATAAATACCTACGTTTTTAGGCCCACACTTTATCCGTGAATGTTGGTCTGATGCATTAACACGCAAAGGCCTGACACCCTGACAAATTAAAGCACTACTGTATGTGTTGTCCATACAAAGCTTTACTTGCTAAATCCTGAATTGAACAATCAGTTGTGGTTGCGAGGCTGCCAATAGCTAAGCCTGTTAGGGAATTCTGTTGCCCAGCTCCTTAATTAAAAGAGTTGAAACAAAGAGGTGTTGAGGCAGAAACCTCAGTGGTCATGCTGCTGGTACAATGAGTCCACTGTGACCCAAAAGCTGATCCATTATTCCAGTCAATGTGGGAGACCACAGCAGCCACATTTACCGTCCACCGTGGCTGTATTGATCAGATCCCACTGCAGCTTGGGTGAAAAGATGGCTTGTCGGCTGGATCAGATATGCTCCCTGTTATATATGGCATGATGCTGGCCTTTGGCGAGTGATGAACTGTACTATCTCTAGAAAGAAAGAGAAGAAAAGGAGAAAAGACAATAATAATCAACTCAGGCCAGAACATTGCCTGCCCCAATGCTGAAACAGCAGCAAACAACAGAGCACTGTTGCCTGTTTAGCCAAGAACATAGGGCATGCTATTGTTTTTAATAATAATGTATTTTTTTTTTTTTTTTTAAATAAAGTGAATGTGCAGATGCAGTACATGCAGTGCACACATACAGAATAGAAACACATTATATGTGTGGGCTGCTGGTGGTGAGGTGCTCAGTTATTATCATTAACAAGGCATCACAGTTGTCAAGGCAACACTGCTCTTTGACTGCTTGCCTCCAGACGCTCGACCACCTGGTGCTGATTTCCACTTCCGGACTTCTGTGACAGTACTCAGCCACAGGGTTTCACTCTTATCTCTCACGCTCTTTCTTTGTCTGTTTGTTTCTCCATCTCCTATTACGAGCTAATATTTTAATGGCTTGAGGAACTCTCGTACTAAAAAGCAACAACAAGCTAAACAGCATTGAATAACTCAGAAAGGATTTACAGCTATATTGTAGTTGGATCATCAGTGAATTAGTTTGTTTTTATATACAATCGGGTGTCTTAGGTGATTGGCCGCCATGAGCGGTATTCCCTGATTTTGTGTGGAAAGCACGTTGGACACATCACTCCAAAATCTTCCATTGGCTGGGTTGAGATCTGGTGGCTGTGAAGGCCATAGCATGTATGATTCACATGATTGTCATACTCAACAAACCATTTTGGAAGCATCTGCATTTGTCATGTTGCTCTTCTCATTTATTCCTTTTTTTCTTTTAATTTGTCACCTGTCTTGAAGTATATGGATGTATGTCAGGCCTTTTAGGTACCATAGATGATACATCTGAGGGGTCATTAGATGATAAACGGGACAGGGAAGCAGAAAACACTTATTTCCTATAATCCTTGCTTTTTAACTTGTAAATTACAGAATAGTTTGACATTTCCTGGCCCCTAAAAAGATGAAACACAGCAACAAAATCTATTTTCATCAATCAGGTTATAACCCATAAGATGTAGTCAACTGGCCATAATGGATTACAAATACACGTTTCTTATGGGCCAAAAAGGTTGAGGACCAGTATGACACTCTACGGGACAGGATACTTTATGGTGTGGTGATGGACCAATTTAATGGTTGTGTCATCCCTTTAGAGGTCAGTGCTTTCTTTTCCCTGCACTAGTGGTTCTGTGGATTGAAACCTCCACTCTTTAGCTAAATGGTCCACCACTTTTGCCCAGACTGTGGTTATTGGCTTTGACATGTTTTGATGTTGGATATTGGAGGAAGCCAGGTGAGGAAGCATGTTTGTTGACAGAAGGAAGAGGGTTGACATGTGATCTATCTGAACTGTACCATCATATCTTTATTTGAAGAATTGACAGGTATATTTCAAATGCATCTACAGGCAGTTCTGTTCTTGCCTTAGTATGGCAGTGCTGGCCCTGCTTATTTATAGACAGCTTTATCTAGTTGTGATGCTTTTTTTGGGATCAAAATGGAGTGTTTGTCTGGCACGGAAAAAGATTGGTGACACAATCTGGCTCACCCTTGGTCTCCATGTCCTGTTCTTTGCTTTTCATTCTCTCTTTCACCTTCCTTCTTGGTCAGATGCAATACCCTCTGGCAGTGTCAATCCCCACCTGAGCCCCTTTAGTGGTCTCACTGAGTCTCTGTTAGCAAACGTCTCATTATTCTTGTCCACACACTCCACAATCACCAAGGTCACCTGATACCTAGTCCACAGCCAGCAGAGTCAGAGTCAGCACAAAACACAGAGTCTGACACGCACACAGACCCAAAATTTACACCTACTCAGATGTCCATACAGTATATTGACATTCAGACACAAATACAGACACACAGCGCACAATCATTTGCACACATACAGTAGGAAGCAACCCATTCATGTTTCTCTTTTCTGAGGGATATACAAAAAAGAGAGTAAAATGTAGATTTGGAAAATTTAAAGAAGGAAAAATGAGGGCAGCATTAGAAAAAAGAACATTTCTATGTTTTGTAATGTGTTAAACACTGCTTGACCGTCTGTCTGGAGTGCAGTGACATTGGCATGCTGATTATACACAGATTACTAAAGGAATAGGTCACCCAATTTCAAAAGTTATTATGTGACATGTTGTTTTGCCCTGAGGTGGTTTGGACCACCAGTGCAACATTCAGTTTGCCTGTTTTCCAAGTTTTGCCTGTGGTTGCACACTCAGGGCAGAGGCTAACTATTTCCCTGCAGCACTGTAATCTGCTTGCACGGCCATGCAGGGGAATAACAATGCGTCATCGTGTACTCGCACAGCCATGCAGATGACTCTCATAACAATCATCCCACTAACAGACTTAAATAGTCTAATGAATAATATGTGGCCTTGCTAGTGTGTGTAGAGAATTATCTTTGCATACACTTCTGCATAAATACAATAGAGGTTTATTTGAAATTAACAGTTTTTCAGTAATGGAGCGCAGAGTACATGCTAGGTTGTACTGTAGCTATAGCACAAAAATGTGCAGTATACAGCATTGTTTTATTGTCAAATGAACTGTGGTGGTGGTTTTGTATTATTGCCATCTATTAATTCTCTATGTCACACCAGCTCTGCAGTGTTTCTGAAACTAACTGCCATTATGCAAAGAGGACGTTCCTTGTTTCATTATGAACTATATGACCTCCCGGTATCGCTAACTCCTAGACCTTAGACCTAGACTACTGCTTTTGTCCGAAGGGGCCGGTGAAATCAACACAAACTGAAAGTTACATATAAACACTTTAATCTACCAACTGTTGTCTTGATAAATTGTTTAGTCTATAAGATGGGAGAAAATAGGCTAGTAGAAATTGTCCATCCCAGTTTCCTAAAACCTAATGTGACATCTTGTGTCAAATGGCCAACCAACTGTCACATTAGACAAAGAAAAGCTTGGGAAAAGCTGGACTAGGGATTTTTTGGCATTTTTGCTTTATCAAAATAGTAGCCAACTGAATTAACTTATGTAAAGTAAAATTGCTGGTGTATCTTTACCTTATGAATGAGAGGGAACATTAACCTCAGGCTAATGCTGCAGCAAAGAGAAGAAAAGTGTTTTGGTTAACACTGAAATTTCAAGACAAAAAATGTCTTAGAAAGAGGATGCACATTTTGTTTTTTACCAAGTGTTTTTCCGGCCTCTGCGAGATGCTGTTTGGGGTTATTTTTGGGAAAGATTAGCTGCTGTAATACTGCAGAGAAGCTTAGTCAGTTTGTGCCTGGGGGCTACAGCCAGTGAGCAGTGAGTTGTGTTGGTGCTGACCCAAGGAACAAAATAACAAGTCAAAATGTTTTTAAATGGGCTGCCACTTTAACGGCATGAACACACACACTTCATGCCTTTTTCTCCCTTTCTCTTACACACACTTATACATACATACGTGCTGTCGGAGAGTTGCAGGACAGAAGGTGTGGCTTCCACTGCAAGGTCATGAATGACTTTGCGATCTATCACACAGCTGGGTTGTCCTGACCCCTGCATGAGCCGGAGAGAGACAGAGAGCTAGAAACAGATGACATGGGAAGGATGCTGATCTTGACTGTAGAAAGTGTGGTAGAGGGAGAAAGATGGGAAACTAAAGGGAGGGAAATGATGAGAATGATTCAGAAAGTTTATAGGGGAAAATGGAAAGCCTGTGATTGTCCTTCAGGTGCTCTTCTTGAGTGTACCATAGGTCCAGCTGTATGGTGTTCAG
Organism: Sander lucioperca; assembly: GCF_008315115.2. Taxonomy (NCBI): domain Eukaryota; kingdom Metazoa; phylum Chordata; class Actinopteri; order Perciformes; family Percidae; genus Sander; species Sander lucioperca. The sequence goes on along the minus strand of NC_050185.1, from coordinate 16,880,066 downwards.
TGGGGGTCTAATGAGTTCCAGCCCCCCTGTGGAGCCTCATCTCGCTGTGTGTATCCCCTCTCCTCTGCTCCTGGTGATAGAGGAGTGAAATACAATAGGAGTCCCATGGACCTGGGAAGACAGAAGTGCTCGCACACTTTTACATAAAGCACGAAGCCTGTTAGAGATACCTTGAGATTATGAGTTTTAATCGGACATTTTTTTATTTTAGTGAGGGTGCCCACGCTCTGACTTATGCTGGACAAATTTAGAAACCATTCCACTACCCCTTCCACCTTGTGACAAATATCTAAGGAAAGAAAAATAGCCAATTTAAAATCCTAAATGTTAGGTTGTCCCTTAAACGAAAAACCCTGTCGCTCCCAAATCCTCGTACTAGCAAAATTGTCCATAATGACCTTTTTCAGAGCCAAATTAATCTTTTTAAGGTGTAGCGCTGATTCTTCCTGGCTTCATTATAATTTCTATTTCAGTTGTTTAGACTTAAGTCATAACACCATTTGTGTTTAAGTCTGATTTGTATGTGTGTGAAAGTATGAGGTGTTAAGCATCCAGGCTAAGCCATTGACCGATCCGTGTCTTACAGCGCCTGAATTCTGCTCCACTTCTCTAAATTCCTCCTCATCCTTCTTTAGCTGCTATTTCCACATGCTGGGATTTATTCCGAGGATAAACCACGTCAGATTTTGGGTGAGGGCACCTTCTGGGAATGGGGAGAACACAGAAAAAAATGTCCCATCCTTGTTTAACGACACCTTTTGTTACTTCTCTGTCGCTTCCTTTGTCTCTCCATTCTTTATCTCCTCTAAGTACATCCATCTCCCTAACCCCTTGGTGTAATCTTGTCCCTTTCTCCCTGAATCCCTGGTTGGGTGAAGCGGCTGGTGGATGATCCCTATTGTGAGGAGGTAATGGAGCTGTCTGCAGTGCAATTCCTCTCTGGTTCCTATTCTCCACTCACTTTCTCCTTCCACTCATCTTTGCCATATTACGAGCTAAAAAAGCCTGGAGGGAGACTATTTGCTGTTAACCATATAGCTGCCGTACTGTAGCCATGATTTTTGTAAGTGTGGAGTTGAAGAGAAGGACGGAGGGATATGACAAAAGAAACTTTGACTCTTTTTTACTATTTCATTTCAAGTATTTTATTTCCAGAATTCTTGGTTATTTGTCATTTCTGAAGAGAATGAAAGAAATAAATGGTAGAACTGAGTAGGGCAGTGGCTGCAATGACTTTTTAAAGCTCTTAGTTTTCATATAAACTTACTGTATTGTATTTTGACCTCTCTGCTATGCAAAGAGTAGTACAGGGTCTTTTCTCATAGTGCTGTAACAATTCATTTTGCACTGTCGCAGAAATCGCCATCAGACGCCAGAAATCTATTATAAATAAATTGCATTGGTCTGCTGCAAGAGTGGATTTAATGAATGAAACACATGCAAAGCATGTGCTTATTGCCAACTGCAGAACTATAAATGTAATCACTGTTAAACCAAACATTCACACCCCTGCTTGCTACATTCTTTACGACTTTCATTTTCAATCACAGGGATTTCATTATTAATCTAAACTATTTTTTAATTAAACCTATAATAATTATATTCACTGGTTTTGGTTGTATTAATTTACACTGAAAAATATAACTGTACATTTTAATAGGAGAAGTCTAAATAAATGTAAACTAATCCAGCCTTCTAGATGACACTGTTAAGCATAGTTAAGGTCCTCCGGTGGTGAGGACTTATCAGAATATACTTTAATAATAGACAGTCAAGTTTCAAGAGTTGTCAATCATGCTATATATTCCAAACATATTGATTCCTAATAATCATTTTCCCAATCAAATGTATAAAGAAATAAAATGAAAATGAAAAGTAATGTCCGTGTGGGAAGTGTTTACTCAGGTTAACAGTGAATACTCAAAGTACTTGTTTATATATATATATATATATATATATATATATATATATATATATATATATATATATATATATATATATATATATTCTTTAACTAAATAAATAACTAAAACTAAAAATTGGTTATCAAAGTGTTATTTATTTTGTATTTATTTAACTATAAGGCCTAATAAATTATTCATTTCTGCACTAATATCCATACAAAGGCTACTGGAAGCTTGTGCTCTTAATTATTCTTGTTTTCTTCCTCTATACTCCTTATTGCTACACTATTGTGTCTGGCTGGTTAATGCCATTGTGTCTGGCTCTTTTTTTTTTTTTTTTTTCCTAAAATGTGTGTGTGTGTGTATGTGATTGTTGGGAGGGGGTTGTGGGTGTCATTTCTATAGAATCTTCATATGGCACATTTGGATCAAACACGCTGTTGAAACATGGTTTTGTTGCCATGTGTGCATCTGTTTGTGTGTGTGTGTGTGTGTGTGTGTGTGTCTGTGTCTGTGTGTGTGTGTTTTAGTCTAGCACCCCGACAATGCACTGATCTTCACATTATAAAAAGCTGCTTTGTTTGAATTACCTGGTGTTTGTGTACCGCTGAGTGTGTGCCCCCAACATCCCAGAGAGTTGATAAATGAGTGTTCCTACAAACTCTTGCTTTATTCTCTCACACACCTTCATCTGCACATTTTCTCTAACAATACACACACACACACACACACACACACACACACACACACACACACACACACACACACACACACACACTCTCTCTCTCTCTCTCTGCTCCCTTCCTTCTTGTAGCCCACATCATTGCCTGGCAGGGGTGATTTTATATTCATACTGGCCTACTTCGCCTTTCTCCCTTGGCTCTGCACACACACACACACACACACACACACACACACACACACACACACACACACACACACACACACACACACACACACACACACACACACACATCTGCATTACTGTGAAGTATGGCTAACTGTAGCTATTCATCATGCTGCATACTGCAGTGGCTGAAGGTTGATTATAGCAAACTTTGTAGTGTGTGTGTGTAACTTCAGAATTTAACAACTACTTCTAATGTTATTTTATACTAGCATCTTCCTGCTAACCCCCCCCGCAGCCTGAAAAACAGTGTCAGTTGTTGTAACATGTCAGTTAACACCACATTAGACTGGTAAGTAGATACACTCACTATCAAACCAAAACATTTTCTACTTTAGTTTCTTCGTGCTACCATCTGTATTTCTTCTGAGTGAACAGTGTATGAGGACTATATGTTATCCCCATGAAATAGACTTTAACTAGTGAATGCAGATGAGAGCTACGATCCCTCAAGGAATTCATCTAATAATCATCCACTTCAGTTTGACAGAGATCTGTAGATGAAGGGGAGGGCTAAACAAGGATTTTTAAGCTTCAGACAAGGATTTTTCACAAGACAGCGCAGTTTGATAAGGGAAATGCCTTGGTTATGTTTTGAACACTCTACAGAAAACTAGTTCAATAGACCAGACAGTGGCACATAATGCTGCTTTATTGTGTCCCTTTTCTGTGGATGTGATACTGCCTGGCTAGCACTGTGGTGGCATTGGTTTTAGCACACATTATAAAGGCAGGTCTGTGTGCTCATTCAGAAGTCGACCCTGAAAATTGAAGCATTTTTTGCCACCATTTGGCGTCATATTAAATCTTAAACAGTCTTTTATCCAGTAACCACATCTGTCTTAAACAGTTGACTGATTGGGATGTGAGATAACTACTTTCCAGAGGCAGGAAAAACAAGTTCAGAGACAGCATGCAGAGCAATGCTACTGGCATCCAGTAAAGCCCTTAATTGCATCATGCAAGGGAAGAAAGCTGTTAGATCAACATCAAGTCTTCAGCCACGCTTATGGCTGTTTGAGGCTGTACCTGTGCACAGTGTTACTTTAAGCTAAATGCTAACATCAGCATGCCAACGTGTTCACAATGACAATGCTAACATGCTGATGCTAAGCAGGTGTAATGTTTGTCATGCTTGCCATCTTAGTTTAACGTGTAAGCATGCTAACATTAGCTAGTTAGCACTAATCACAAAGTACGGATTGCAGATAATTGGCCATAAGTTGTATTGTAGTAGTGATTATTGGAGAAATTGAAATTTTGACCTGCGACACAAAGCAGATAACCATTTAATAAACTGACTTGACCCATCTGTTCTGGTATCAGTACACTGATGCAGGTTTTGCATCACTTCTCCTGCCAGCCCTTTCCCACTCAGAAATGCTGGTAGATGGAGGTGGAGGAAGAGGTTTTGCAGCCAACAACTGGCAGTGGTGACTCACAGTATTACCCCTGCCGCCTCCTCTCCACATTATCCACACTGCTCCCCTCCCTTCCTAGACCCTGGCTACATTCAGGCTCTGGTTCCAGGAAAACTATTATGTTGGAATACAGAATGTGAATGCAGAGAAGCACACTCTTATAATCAAGCTAATGTATGAATCCAAATAGGTCTTGGAGTCTGTGTTTGTTCATGTTAGCACAGGGGTCACATATGGAAATTTTTGCTCATTTTCAGTTAAAGAATGGACTAAATGAGTGTTTGACTAATTTGCCATCACTGTTATGGATCATGCACACTTATTATTTATATATTTTATTCTTTATATGTATTTTAACTTTATACCAATGGCTTTAGACATTATTCTGTTGCTTGCCAAAGAGACTGGAAGGGTTTGCCTCCAAACTTAATATTTATGATTTATGATCTGGTCTATTTGTTTTTCAGAATTGATGCCCTCCCTCCTACTCCTAGGATTTTTTCTCCTCCTGATAATATCTTAGACTTTGTAGTAGCACTACACAGTAAAAATCATGTTTGTTTTCTTTTCTCTGTTTGGTCTTCTTAAAGACGAGAGCGTGAGCTCTCAAGGCTGTGAGTGCATGCTGGCAATGGGCTGTGAATAGAGCTGGGCAATATATCGATATTATATCGATATCGTGATATGAGACAAGATGTCGTCTTAGATTTTGGATATCGTAATATGGCATAAGTGTTGTTTTTTCCTGGTTTTAAAGGCTGCATTACAGTAAAGTGATGTCATTTTCTGAACCTACCAGACTGTTGTAACTGTTCAATTATTTAACTTTACCCACTTAGTCATTATATCCACATTACTGATGATTATTTATCAAAAATCTCATTGTGTAAATATTTTGTTAAAGCACCAATAGTCAACACTACAATATCGTTGAGGTATTGATATCGAGGTATTTGGTCAAAAATATCGAGGTATTTGAGTTTCTCCATATCGCCCAGCCCTAGCTGTGATATTTGAGAATGGATTTTGTGTTGATATGACCTTTTGATAGGAAACTGTTTTTTGTGTGAGTGAATTTGATATCTTATTACTATAATACTATTATAGTATACTAATACTATATACACACTATATATAATATAATACTATTGTAGTAATTTGGAAATGTAATATTATTTAAATGGAATTAGAATAGAAGAGAGTTGGTCTACCTTATTGGCCACTGATACCCAACTGAATGGCAGCTGTATTGGGCCGTTTAACTTTGATCACTTTACTAGCTCTGTTACTTAATGGAAATGAAATATCTTGTGATCAGTAATCTGTATTTCAGTCACTCATCTGCCTTATGAATAATTGACATGTGTTGCAGATGTGAAGCATCTGAGACTTAACTTAATCTCATCAGAGTTTCATACATTGTTGCAGTTGCAGCTAAGTTTCACTTACCTTACTCATATCTAGTAGTTATCCATTAGTATCCATGAAAATATCCTCCAGGATGATGGCACTGTTTGTAAATTATTCCATTGTAATGGAAGCTATGAGATAAAGTATTATGTATTATGCATTAGATCCCCTAAGGGCATGCAAATAAGACAAACTTCCCAGTGTAAAAACAGAAGGAGCTGATGTGAAAAATATGGTTTCCGTATGTAAAAATGTTGCGTTGGTCAAAATATGCAAAATATCAAAATCTTAGTCGATCACCACAAATGCAAACTTCAAATGATTCCCTTTCTAGATTTTACTTCCAAAGCACAAGCTTCTGACAACTGCTACACTGTTAACTGTGGTGTCTGCGGTTCTTCAAACAACATGAGCTTCAAACAGCACATCTTCACCACTGTCCACTGTGGAGGAAAAGTCTGAAGTAAAGCTGACACACTGACAGGCCTGAAGCACAGAAACACCTCGACAGAGACAAAGTTGGTGCTGATTCTTTGCACTAAACTGTTTTCATCTAAATGTTTAAAATTATAATATGTTGAGAGCCAAATTTGGCTTTAGCATAATGTGTTTCTGTGTTTCTTCTGGTCAGAAACACATTTTCTGGTCATCTAACTCGCCATGTGATTATCTTGTGTGTACAGTATGTGTGTGGTCTTTTTTGCAGAATAACATACATGCTCCACTAACCCCTCCAACCCTACTTTGTACATTTTGTGTGTGTGTGTGTGTGTGTGTGTGTGTGTGTGTGTGTGTGTGTGTGTGTGTGTGTGTGTGTGTGTCATTCCTAAACCTTGCTTATGATGATGGATTACTGAGACTCATTGAAGCTGTTTGCTGCCTGTCTTATCCTCCATCAGCTGTGGCTTAATGGAACAGTACTCTCTATTGTTTCAGTGAATGGTGAACACATATACAATTTTGTGTGTGCGCGCGTGCGAGTGCTTACACACTTGCATGCACACATCCTATCTGCTAAAGCACATACACTCCACCAAACCAACAGAATAGTGTTTCTGAATTGCCACCAGACTGGCCTGAGTTGGGAAGTCAGGAAGAATAAGGAGATCATTGTGACTTGTTACTCTCAGTTACACTTCCTTGTCTCTATTTCCATCTGTGAGGTGTAAGCAACAAGCAGGATGCCCTGTAGGACTTAACTTCCTGTCAGCTTCTTTGAAATGAGCACATTTGAGTCAAGTCCGAAGATAAGCCGCGAAGGCCTTGTTAAAGTACCAAATCTCAGCCTTGAGTCCTTCCTTCTTCAGCTCCCGAGACATAACACTCAAGGATGCCCTCATTACTGCCTTTCTTGAGGAATCAAAATGAAAAGAGAGGAAAATTGAATTGCCTCTTGTCATTGACAGAATGTGCTTTTTGGTAGTTGAATAGGCCAAAAAACAACAACTCTAAAAGACCTTAACTTAACATCCCTCCTACACCTTATGTCTCCTTTCTGCTCTCTCTGCAGCTGGTAAAATTCAATAGGATGTCTCATTTGAGTCTGTCCAACGGCCTCTCAATCACCACCTCTCTTTGATGCTATTGTCTTCCTGCCTCCTAGTTTTTCTTTGTGCTCTTTCTTCTTTCTCTCTCTTGCTCTCTCTCTCTCTTTCTTTCTTTCTTTCTTTCTTTCTTTCTTTCTTTCTTTCTTTCTTTCTCTCTCTCTCTCTCTCTCTCTCTCTCTCTCTCTCTCTCTCTCTTTCTCTTTCTCTTTCTCTCTCTCTCTCTCTCGCGCTCTCTCGCGCTCTCCTCTCCTCTTGACCTCTTGAGACAAGTTGCTTTTGCTCCTTTTCTATTAAACCATAAGTCTTGAGGTCCTAAAACATACTTTATGATACTGGTCTGGTAAGGCCCAGACATTTCCATGACAGAGGGCAGGTGTTCCCTTGCTACCGTAGCTTTTAGATTTTCTCTTAATCCGTTTGGTTGAGTTATCAGTTTTAAGTGTTGAATTACGAAGATCACAAAGTCATGACCTGCAAGATTTTTTAATTGTTGAAATATTTCGTAGCAAGTGGTGAGTCTGGAGTATTTTGTTATACTCTATAACGTTTTTAGAATTGTGCAATAGTTTTCCTTTGATATTCAGTAGATGAAGTTTGACTTTCTGCAGATTTAAGTGTTTCCAGTGTTATTTGATCAACCACGGTGGCTACCATTACCATATGTGTCCCATATTTTGTATGTTTTTTTTTAATGTTTTTTTTTTTTGTCCTGTTCATCCATTTTGTCGTCTTTTCCTGGAAAGGACCCTACTAACACTTGGTGACACTGGATGAACTGCAAAAAAAACTCAGTTAAAATGACTATAGCTTGAGTTGGTATTATGTTGTATAAAGGATGTAAATTTATTCATGAGAAAATGCGATGGATTATTATTTTAGCTGGGAGGCATGATTCTAAGCAAATCTCCAACACTCCTAGTCTCAAACACATACTTTCTGTCACTACATTGAAATGCTAAATTGATTTGTTTTTTTTGCAGGGAATATACATTGAATATAAATTCAAATTTCGAACCCTCTCATGGTTAAAGAAAATTGCAGTAATTAGCTTTTAATGGGAGAAATTCTAAATCCAGATCACTACCAACATCTACTGTCAGTTGATCATTGGCTCACAGGCTGTCTGTCCTTCAAATTGAATAGAAATCTGTAAAGATATGTTTTAGATATCCTGCTGACAGACAGACAAACTACCTAGCAAGCATAGCGCATAATGCCAAACTTTGAACGACATATTTGTTTGTGTATTTGGTAGCATAAATCTCTATAATGTTTTTGCATTTGTAGTTGACCGATCTATTCACTCTTGACACCTTTTAACTGTAGTTTCTGTCAAACCTTCCAACATGATGTAAATTAAACTCGCCATAAAATATGAGGTTTTATGCAGATGTTCTGATGCTGTTGATCATCTAGTTTGACAGCTACGTGAATCTATAAACACTGTGCGTAATAACGTGTGTGAGAGTATCACGTGGTGTTTTGTAAGACAAAAAGAAGAAAAACAAAATTGTTTGTTGCCCAATAGCATGTGACAAGGCTTATTGCTAGATCCGTTACTAAGCCTCTTAGGCCAATCAGGTGGCAGACATTTTAAACTGCAGTTGGATGAAGTCAGAGTTGTGATCACTTGGCTGCGATCCTCAATCCCTGCAGTGTGTATGTGCATGCGTGTGTTTCTGACCTGGATTTATTTCTGAGAATAAGAATATCGGCCGTGAACCGTATGGTTCTGTTTTGCTGCAGAGCTTACAAACGGCAGAGCTCTTGCAGCTTTGGATTTCATGTCAAAACCATATTTTGCCGTCACAGACTTTCAGTCCTTGGAAATATTGACTGTATTAACACAGCAATTAGTACAGTTGCAGTTTCGGCTGTTTGCCAATGAATTTTGCAGCCCTAGTGAAAGATTTCTACTGTAGCTTCCTTCCGTAGTGTCCGTATCTGTCAGCACAGAGCAGGAGCTGTCCGTTGTGCTGAAAATAGTCTGCTGTAATTGTCTGTTGTCTGTCTGCTTTGTCTATCTGTCATATCTGTCACACCATTACTGTTGCTGCGCATTTCCTTTCTACCCTGTTTGTGACGTCCGGTCTGACTTTCTTGCAGTCTCCCTCTCCTTGCTTGATCTCTTCCTCTTTGCTGTTCCTCTGTTCTCTTTTTCTTCTCAGCTCTTTTTAAAGCTCCTCCCACTCCAGTAAACAGACTTTTGTACTTTTTACAAGCTGTCATATGTCAGCTTGGGAGCTGTGGTTCAGTCAAGTTTCTTCACAAATAGGCTCCAGATTTCCTCCTCAGCCCCAATCAATACTGTTAGGAGAAAATCTGTGTGAGTGCAAATGAAATTGTACCTCATTATTATTGGATTCTTTTGGGAAGATTGTGTGTATCCTTTCACTTTTCTCACTTTTTCTTAGTCTCCCCTTTATGTGTGTACTCATGCTGTCATTCATGTGAATTGCTGCTGCTGCTGTGAACATGTATGAGTGTGTTAGTGACAAGCTATGTGAGAGTGTATGTGCGAATGACTAAGACCTTTTTGCAATGAATTGTTTAAAAGATTGTTGCCCTTTGAACGCACAGTATGTGTTGTGCGAGTGTTTGTGCACATTTGTCTGTATATGTGTGTACAGTATGTTTTAAGCTTGCACTTGACAAGCTTTGAGTCAGATGTTGGAGGTGGACTGAACTGAAATGATCTGCAGAGAACTGGAGTCACAGCAGGTATTACTGTCTTATCTCGCCTTCTCTCACTCCTCTTTTATCCAGCTCTTTCGTTTTGGTTTCTGCCAGTGTTAATAGAAACTGACAAGCCAATACACGGGAACGCTCAATAGCTTTGCTTCTCTTTGATGTATGTACAGACTCATATTTATGGTTATTTGGTGGAAACTGTGCCCAGGGTACAGCTCTTGGCACTGAGAACACAATTCTCTGTGTTTTGAATCTAATGGAACTGCACAGAACAGTTATTTGCTAAATTGGAGGTAGCAGTTGCTTGATTGGAATTTGTCACTTTCCCCGCTCAGTGCCCTTGACAGAATCACACTAGCAGATTGGAAACAAGCTTTCGTTGCCCTAGGACCACTATATTCATGCATACATGACTTTTCTCATATGCCAAATCAAGCCAAATTAAGCCATGAAATGGTACAGCAAATTGTTTTATTCAATGCATCATGGCTTATACAGTACATAGAACTTATTTTTTAGCACATAATCTGGCTATATTCTACATCCATAATCAATTAATGTGCCATACAATCTGCAATTCAGTTCCTATTTAGTTTGTAAACATTCCCTGAGCTTTAAAAAACACACACACCTGCCTAGCTTGTCCTGGCCTTAACCACTCTTATATCCCTAGTGTGGATTTATGTAATCGTATTTTTGCAGTGTCTGATGTGTTGAAACCTTGTTTTTCTCTGCGTACCTCCTAAAACTGCTCTGCTGTGATTTCTGCAGCATACTTGACTTCTCTCTCCCTCTAAGTCTAAGGTAAAAGCCCTACACTTCATACATAACATCTCTTAGATATTGCATACACTCATGGCTGATAATGTTTATTTTGCTGACTCGCGGGGACGTGTGTGTGTGTGTTGACTGTGTGATCGTGCGGTTGTTGCTCTGAACAGGTTTTCATGAGTGGGGGATATGTGTCGTCCCATCTGCCATCTGTGCAGACACTGGTACAAAGGCCCATGGGTAATGCAGTCCAGGGGTCTCCCCCCCTCCTTCCTCTGTGTCTGGAGGCTACAGTCAGTCAACATGTCATTGGTGATTACAATCACAGAGGCAGTTGCAGAGACACATACGCTGCCCTTTTCCACTGCAACTTTTTCCTCTTCTCTACTGCTTTCCTAATTTTTCTGTTCACCACAAGAGTTGCTAACCTAAGGCTTCAAGTAATCCTTTTTTGTTATTTTCCATTTTTTTCTTAATTAAGAATGAAACCGTTATACATTGTACTGTTCGAGAGAAACAGTGAACAGGTAAAAGAACAAAGATACCAATATGTCCAGGTATGATGTCTGAGGTTACAAAGCAATATAAAAAAAACACATTCATTTGTATTTAGAGATGATGCAGGTGCATGGCAAGAGAGGCCATCCAATGTGATGATGAAAACTTGATGCTGGAGAGAGGCAGGATTAGCCCCACAATTCTTTGTTACTATTACGTACCTTTTTAGTTTGTAACTTTTTTCCAGTAATTATGTAAATTACTAAAGACAAAATAAAAATATATACTGTATCTATTAGGCAAACTGCTGATTTTCATTCCTTCTTGTTTACCTAAAAAACTGTTTTTTCATTCTTTTCTTTAAAAAAAATATTGATTTGTGTGAAAATCACTCAAATTATTCAAACTGTAAGATCAAAAGTTTGTAATTTCTGTATTGGTGTTTGGTGCTAGTGTTTTTACTCTCAGTGTGTGCTGAGTGACAGTGTGTGTTGTCTCGAGGAGAATTGTTCATAGTGTTTGGCTGCACTGAGCCTGTTTTGAGACGTGTGTTAAGAGTTGTGTTGCTTGGAATGAGTTTTGCAGGAGATGTGAACTCTTTAGTTCAGGTGACTGTTGGTAATGCAGACTGTAGTTTGAGTTTTGCACATGTGGCTTCAGTTGTGACCACTGTCAATTAGCAATAGAAAAAAACTATAAATAATCAACAGTAGAGGGATCAATCAATCAGCTAATTATTTCAGTGCCTCAGTAACTCTCGCTAGAACAGATTTTGCCATTATATATATATATATTTTTAGCTCTAAGTATTCTTGTCACTCTTGCCAGTGAGCCCACATAAATCCTCACACTAAACCTTGGAAAAGAGGAGACGTTTATCCTAAATATATGAATCTGAGCCAGTGATAGAAATAAATTCTGTTCTTATCAATGCTGTTTACCAAAAGAGGTCATGCAGAAAACCGAATGTGGATTATTGAATGTTTAGTGGCCATTTTAGCCCCAGTGTAATCCATATCATTTTAGAGATTTGCTAGGGTCATCATCAAAGCACTGCACACTGTAAGGCTGTGGGCAATAAAATCGCTCTGCCACCCTGATAAGAAAGCACAATAGCATTCAGCCGCCGTCTCGCCCTCCTTGTCTTTTTTGCTCAATCTCTCATGTCCGCTCTCTCAAACACACACTTTCTCGTCACTGTTTTCTCTTCTGTCCAATCGGCTTCCTCCTGCAATAGGGCGTTCATTCTCTTGTTTGTTTTTCTCCCTTTCTCTCCTTCAATTTTGCTCTCCTGCGCTCCGTTGAGCCCTCTTGGTGAAGCGTTAAGTACATAATCTGTGATCTCATGTCTAGATGGGCCTCTCGTCTCCTCACTCGCTCAGCACACAAAGGGACTGAATGGCCGCGGCTCACTCAGGGGGACACAAATGAGTAATGAGCCACACACACAAACACACACCTAACAAAAATATACACATGTCCGCACCTCTCCAGCTCACTCTCAGGGGCTTTGAAGTTGCATATTGATGATGCCAGATCCAAAGGCTCAATTGAATGTGGAGAAGCAGATGAGGTGGCTATTGACCGTCCACTCGCCTCTCTGACCTGTCATCTCTGACAGCCGTAATGAGCAACAGGTGCCTCTTTTGCCAGGTTTGGCCTTGAGAGTCATCCAATATTCAACAGTAGTAATCAGCCAGCGTAATGGCTCGTTTGATGTGCCATCACAGCACTACATAATGGGCTGCGGTGGGTCCGAGTGAGATCGTTTTCAATTAAACAATGAGGATTTTAATTAATGTAGCACCTTTCAAAATACAAGTGAGAAATTGGCATTTAAATGCTAAAACTAATGAGGTTTAAACCAGCAGTATGAATAAAGAGCAATAGAAAAAGAAAACTAATAAACAGGTGGGTCATTTTGAAATCTGCGAGATCATACATTTTGGAAAACCAATGATAAAACACCAGGGTAAAATATTTATTTTAGCATATAGCAAGATTGCTGGTCATATAAGAGATAACCTGTGTTTTCAGTGTGAGAAATAGGCCGTTTTCATGGAAGACATTTTAACATGTCACAGTGGAAAAGCACAGGTGTAAATAAAAAATTAATGATGGCTTAATATTGTTCATGTTGGCTCACTGTCGCACTGTCATGTCTTACTGGGACTATTTAATAGAACTGAGCCGTTCTTACTAACACCTGTGATTTTTCCTATTATGACAAGTCAAAATGTCTGCTATGAACAAGACCTATATACCTGAATCAGACAGCATTTTCACACAATATTTTCTGATGTATTATTTTCTTTTCTATTACTCTCTCAGACGGGTCAGGATTATCACACTAAATTACACTAAACCACAAAAGGGGAACCCCTGCAGTATTTTAAATGTTCATGTAACTTCTGGCCGGTTAGCTCAGTTGGTAGAGCGGGCGCACATATATAGAGGTTTATTTCTCGACGCAGAAGGTCCAGGGTTTGAGTCCGACCTGTAACGGTTTTCCTGCATGTCTTCCCCCCTCTCTCTCTCCTCTTTCATATCTCAGCTTTCCTGTCCAATAAAGGCAGAAATGCCCCCCCCAAAAAAAAAAAAAAAAGTAACTTGACAATTTACCTGGTAAATATCCCCATTCTGGTACAAAATAAACACGAGTATTTGCAAAAGTATAAAGTCTGCATGGCTATTTATTTTTAGCATGAGCAGACGCGAAGGAACTGAATGCTCATTTCTAACAGTCCAAGTGAATTGTTCTACTTAGCCACTCTACTATTTTTCGACAAGCGAGCTCTTGTGGTCTTACAAATAATCACTTTCCTCTCGCAAAAACAAATGCATACTGTGGCATTTGTATAGTATTACAAAACCTCTCAGTGGAAGGTTGGGCATACAAAGTGTCCAACAGTCAACATTAGTTTCTCTTAACTGTGGCCACAAGCTTACCCTAAATTTAACCGGGTAGTTTTAGTTGCTTGAAACAAACCTTAAAGTAGCTATAATTAATAAATGTGTCAAATGATAATGTAAAAACAATGTGACAATCTGAAAGAGGTTGTTCATAGTGATGAATCTACAGAGAATCATCACCTGAATCTGCAACTTCCCTCGGTTTTAAGGAGCTTCAGCTCATGAGTTTCAGCTCATTTTTAAGCTCACAACTTTACTGTTTTGATTCACTCTCACTGCTGTCATAACATTGTTTTCAGTCGCGGCAGGCAGCTGTTTTCAGCGGAAAAGCTCTAAAAACCCACTGTACACTATACTTGCTCAGCATCAAAGGGCAGACGAACAAAGTCAGTGACTATCTGGTAAACTTAGTGGAGCATTTAGCAGCTAAAGAGCCAGATATTTCCCTCAGGAGTCGGTAGAGACCAAAAACACAGCTAAAATAGAGTGAATATTGGTAATGTTGCTCTGTAACTGCTGGATTTGTAAATAAGCAACTGTTTGCCAACAAGTTTGTGATAATAACTTAAAAGGTGATGATATGTCAATGTTGTCTTCACGGCTGGTTTCCGCTGCCCCTTGGTGGCCAAAAGATTATCTATTTCAGGTTTAACCACAGTTCAGATGGCAGATTATAAAATGCTAACAGTGACAGTGAGTCAGCATACACATTACCAGGACCCTGAAACTTAAGCAGCTAAATGGAATTCAGCCATCATATATTTTACATCTACACAGTAAGAATGTCTTTAGGGAAAAAGGGCCATTGCCCCTGGAGTGACTGAGGACTGTTTCTGAGCAGTGTGGCTGGTGAGAAAGGGTCAGATGGACAGAGGGAGTGTTTGTTTTACCAACCTCTTACGAGAGCTGGTTTTGGCTGGACGAAGGGCCTGCTCATATAAGCTCTTTGTGGTGTGAAGACGGTCCTGGCACTGACCCCCACCCTTCTCAAACTCCCACCTCCCCGACACAACCAGAGTGATGCCAGCTTCCTTCAGGGTCTGAATAAGCAGCACTGCAAAGCTGGGCAGAATTAGAAATCACAGGGAGGAAAGATATCACTCTGTGTCCCAACCGGCAGCGGCAGATGGCCGCCCACCAAGAGTCAGGGTCTGTCCCAGGTTTCTGCCTGTAAAAAGGAAGTTTTTCCTCGCCACTGTCGCACCAAATGCTTGCTCTTGGGGGGGATTGTTGGGTCTTTGTAAATTATAACCACCATAACCAAATAACCACTATCAGAGGTTGAAAATGTGAGCGGTGTCTACTGTATAATACAAGTAGATTAGTCATCAGGGATAAATCCAATGGAAGATATGCTTACATTTCAGACTGTTATGGAAAGTGTTTCAGGTCAATAATCACACACGCAATGCTCTGAAGCATGAAATAAAGCTTTCTCTCTAGTCACAATAAATGGGAATGTTATATTCAATAGTACTTGAATGTGTTTTGTTTATTTCCAGTGTTTAGTGCACAACTGCATATTCTATCTCATATACAGGAGGCATATAACATGCAGACACATTTATATGCATCAGCACAAACACACTACAGCCTTGAATGTGTACCTGTCTAATGTTTATAAAACCCAGTGGAACATCGATCGTGGGAAAGAGGTTGTCACTTCCCTTAGCAACTGCTTGACGTTTTTTGTGTGAATGGAACATACAGACATAAGCGGTACTTGGGGAGCAATCATTGTCATAGTGCTGCCAAAACAAACGCCTTCGACCAGTTGCCAAGAAGACAGTCAGGTCAGTGCTCACATTGCATTAGAGCAGAGAGGGGGTGGCACTGCCAAGCCCGTTTATCCTAAGGCGAGTGGCGTAATGTGGGTCCCTGTTTATGTGTTTGTGTCCTTTAACCACCACGGTACGTGTCAGGGTAGTAAAGGCCTCTTGTGCGTGCTCGTTGATGTGATTACTCGTCCCGTTGTGAGAACTTTAGGTTTTATACGCAAAGACGAGGGGTAGGAACTTGTGGACACACATGTTTGGGTGAAGGAAAAGATCAGAGGTTACGAGTGTTTATGCAAAACAAGCATGTTCCCTCATAAAACTAATTAGTGATCTTTTGTCCGTGTGCATAGTGGGGGCGATGATGGCGCTTGAGTGCGCTCAAGTGTGCTCAAGCTGCTTGTGATCAACCTTATTGCCATCTAGTCAGCATGTTTATTTATACATCAATTAAAAGCCTTACTCGAGCAAATAATGGGCGTGGAAATGCTTAAGCATCTATCATTTTTATGGAAACCAGATGAAATGGAAGTGGAAATTTTCTCCCACACCCTTTTTTCCATCTCTTTCTATCTGACTCTTCAAGTCACCTGATGTTCTTGGTCCAGGAGGAGGCTCTTGGCAGGGTCACCCAGCCTTTAGTTGCCTTTCCAAATGTTGCTTCTGGTGGAGGAGAGATAATAATTATCTGGGCTCTTCCTTCTTTTCCTCCTCCTGTGTTTGCTGCGTTCGCCCTCTTTTTTCTCTGTATTGTTGGTCACGAGACACAATTTGTTGCCGTCGTTTGCATCACCCCTCTCATCTTGCAGTGATGCTCTGTGCACGGGTGGTAAGTGTGAGCATAGAGAGATTATGCTTGTGCTTATACATGTGTAGGTATGCCCTGGGGATGTGTGTGTTTCCGTGTTGAAGTTGCTGCGAGCGAGTTTCTACAAAGACTATCCTTGCAGTCTCCCCTTATGCTTCTGCTGCGTGGTATATTGAGCACCTTCAGACTGGCAGGTTATGTAGATGGTATAGGACACAGTAGTCCCCAGCGTGTTCTATAATTGGGAACCTCAGAGGAGAGAGGAAAATTCGATGTGGGATAAATTAATTCTTCTCCCTTTTTATTCCATGCCTTGTTCAGAGGTCCTCTCTAATCTGTGCTAGTGCGTTGGCTGAGTGCACTGGATCAATTCACTTGAGAGAGAGAGAGAGAGAGAGAGAGAGAGAGAGAGAGAGAGAGAGAGAGAGAGAGAGAGAGAGAGAGAGAGAGAGAGAGAGAGAGGAGAGAGAGAGAGAGAGAGAGAGAGAGAGAGAGAGAGAGAGAGAGAGAGAGAGAGAGAGAGTAGAGAGAGAGAGAGAGAGGGAGAGAGAGAGAGAGAGAGAGAGAGAGAGAGAGAGAGAGAGAGAGAGAGAAATTGGAGGCAGTTAGTTTGTCCGAGGGAAAGAATGAGGAGCAGGTAGAAGAATAAGGAGATTGTTCGCTTGAATAGGAGGCCCTAAGTCTAAAACCTGATTTATCAAAAGGTAGCATTAGTAAAACTTAAAGCAAGAAAAGAGCCACGGCCCATAAAGCCTAATGATAATAACGTTAAATGTCTTACTGGGGCTGAGACCAAGTCTGTCAATGGGCCAACATGCAATAAATGCTGGTGTTGCTAGTTATTGCTGCAGCTAATGTTCCATTTTATGTCAATATTGTAATATATGGCCCAATCGAAGATCCTTTGCCCTCTATCTTCTTTGTTTTCTTGCAAGGTGCCCCAGCATCATCAGGGTTGGGGTCAGTTTTATTTCAATTAAATCCAAACATCTGCAGTTTATTTAAAGCAAGACCATAGACAGGTTTCCATCCTAATGTAGCACACATTTTAACAGAAATTTCAGAAAATTGGCGAATGAAAATACAAATGAATGTGCATTTCCATCTACTCCATCAACTACTGTTGTTCTGTGAGTTGAGCACATAGAGATAAAAGGTTGATGGCGCAAACTTTCCAATTGGGTGCCATAAAATCATTGCAGAAGAAGAGGGTCCAATGAGATAATGTAATTAAAAGAGCTCCAGTCAAACCTCAGTGAAAAACTATGTGGAAAATGTGATGTGAATTGGAAATGGATGGAAATGTTGCATTATGTTTATTTCATCTGTTTTTTTTCAGGAAGGTTAAAGTAATAGGAGCTTGAGTGACATTTAACATGCTTCATGTACCTGATGATGTATTTTCTGAGTCCCTTTCACTTCATCCATTTCTGCCAAGCCTAAAACCTTTTTTGTGATATTTGGATTTTGTTCTTCTGGTTTCCACTGAAAAATGTGCATACAAATAGTTGAATGGAAATGCACTTTATTAACTTTTGCTGAACAGCATCCTTAAGTTACAATTGTGGTGTAATGCTTAACTACTCTAACAGTAGCACAAGTGGGAGAGATTCAGTCAGTGAGCTAAATTGGAAATGTTTTTAGCTCAAGTTTGCTACATTAGCTTACATTGACCATAAGCTACTTGTCATACGAGACCAAGAGAGGTTGTAGCAGCAAGACAAGTGTGTGTGTGTGTGTGTGTGTGTGTGTGTGTGTTTACAAGCACAGCACTGTAAAATTCAACTGGTTACATCATAACACATCTGACAGTGACTACTTCAAAAACATTCCAAACACTCCTGACATTGTAATTGTAAATGAGGCTATGAAATTTGTATGTATCTTTGAGGTAGCCAGCTGTTTTGATCTGTATATGGACACTTGCTACTATTCCAAACTATTGAAATATCAACCACTGGTAGATCTCATTCACCAACTTGGATACAACTGTAAACTAATAACTCTGGTATTTGGAAGTTTAGGCCATGTCCATATGAATGTGGTCAGGGGGATGCAGCTAGGGGGCTGCAAAGAAAGGCAGCAAAAAGACTTGCAAACGTTTGCTCTGTTTCAGCTATCATAGAGAGCATGCAAATATGGAGACGGAGATGCTTTGTTTATCCTTAATGTGTTGAGTATTATAAATGGAAATACCTGTAAAAGTATGTGAGCCATGTAGACCTGTCACCTTGTCACTTACTCTTCCCAGAGTATTTGGATATTGTTTCTTTTCTTGTGATGCCTTTCAGATCCAAATAAAAGTATATACAATTGTGTGTATACTGTGTATATCACAATGTATTTGATTTTATCACATATAAAATTGTAAAATTGATTTGACAAAATATCCTCAAGTCAAGGTAATTACTAGCTTTTTTCAGATCTTTCAGCCAAATAATGGTTTTTGTCAGCGGATGGAGTTTACTCAGTTGTCATGGAGATGGCTCAGTTGTTGACGTTCAAGCCAGCAATGTGTTCTACTGTTACGCAATAAATTAGATTAAAACCATAGAAATAATCTCATCATCTCATTAAGATACAAGATATGCACAGACAATATTGTTGAATGAATTCCCAGCTCTAGTTAGAATATTTTCTTTCGTTTGAAGGTTGTTTAACCACATACAGAATTAATTATCGAGAATTAACCCTTTGTTGAACACAATAAAGATTCACTCACTCAACACGCACTCTCTCGTTCTTTCAGATAGCAGGGCACTACTCTGTCCTTTTCATCTCATTGTAAAACTCACTGACTGTAGAGTTATCCATTACTTTCATTCTCGCCTTTGCAAAAACCATAGTCACAGTCCGGTGTGGTGTGTTTATTTCTTTCCTAATCTTTCGTCTGCTGGCTTCCATAACCTATTGCACGTTTCTGTTCCATCTGATTTAATAACCCCAATGGTGGTCTCTTAGCTTGTTGGTTGCCATGGCTGCCATTTCCTGGATAGTATAGTATGCTGAGGATGAACTGCGTAGGTGTGTGTGTGTGTGTGTGTGTGTGTGTGTGTGTGTGTGTGTGTGAGAGGCACAGTGATATAAAGGATCTACTTTCAAGTAGTTACAGTGCCCCACACAATAAGAGACGGGACTTTTTCACCCGATTTTAAAAGTATGATGTCCTGACTAACTGACTAATGCTATTTGAGAGGACAGAGACTGAAATATGTATAACTAATCAGTATCTGTGTGTGCCCAGCTGTGTGTGTTTGCATGGTTATGTGTGTATCTGAGGCAGTAGAGGGGGCCATTTTTATGCTTGCTGTATTTTGAGAGTGATTGTAGTTCACAGAGGAGAGTGCTGCGCTCCCCACTTAGAGAGAGAGCAGACGGGGAGATGTGTGTGTGTGTGTGTGTGTGTACACATATCAAGGACATTTATTTGTTGCAGTATGTGTGGCCCCTGGCAGAAGAATGCTTTCCTAACCACAATCAGCATCCATCAGACGCCAGGCTTACCTCTCCTACAGACAAAAGGTTAAATGCTTTACTAAATCATTCTCTCTTTTTGTTCTCTCTCTCCTCCCACTTGCTTCATCACCCCTCCCCCTCTTTTTCCTTCCTTCCCTCCATCCTAACACTTTCACTATCCACCTTCCATTGTTTCCCCGCCCTTTCCTGCCTCCCCTTTCCTGTCTTCTTCCTCCTCTTGCCTCTCTCTCTCCCTCACCCTCCTCCAGCTGGTGGGCGGCGAGTTTGACCTGGAGATGAACTTCATCATCCAGGAGGCTGAGAGCATCGGCTGCATGGTGGAGTTGCTGTCCCACTGCGAGGTGACGTGCCAGGCTGAGATCTGGAGCATGTTCACCGCCATCCTCCGCAAGAGCGTGCGCAACCTGCAGACCAGCACCGAGGTCGGCCTAATCCAGCAGGTGCTGCTCAAGATGAGCACTGTGGACGACATGATCGCAGGTGAAGCAACTGTCCATCTTCTGTATGTGCATATAACGCACAATGACAGAAAGAAATATGGAGGGTTCACCTGTTGAAATCAATATCACTATATTTCTTCACTATTAATATACTGATATGGCAAATGTGTACACAATCACACATGAAATTATTACATTTCCACTTTCAACCTATTTAAAACAAAAAACTACAAGCCATTCATTTAGACCAGTGGTTCTCAACTTTTTTTGTGCCAGCGCCCCCCTATCCATTATCCAAGTCCCTAACCGCCCTCCATCAAATAAGATGTAGGCCCCGAATATTAATGATTATGCCCTAATATTAGGCCAATTATTGTTGTTACTATCGTTATCAAAAATAATCCAAAAATCATATCATTGAATGACAAACAACATATTTATTAGTTTCCCAGGTATCAAAAAAGCCATGTGAATATAGAAATTATATTTACAGCTGTTTAAAAAATGCAACCATTTGACATTCAATATAAATAACCGCAGCCAATCAGAACTAGATATGTAACATTCAAACTTTAATTAGGTATTACAAACACTAACATTAGCCAATCAGAAACAGCTAGCAATTTAACATTCAAATCTATTTTTCATTCGAATCCAAATCTATAATCAGATTGTTCCAACGGAAAACAAGCTGGCACTTATCAAGGGGTAAAAGCAGAAGGATTTACTTCCGAATGGAATTAAGTTTACAACCTTTGAAAGTTAGTGAGAGCCCTTTTTTGATGCTAGGAAGAGTATAGGTTTGCTATCGCCTGTCTTGCGAGTAAAAATAAAAAAACGTTTGGAGAAACGCAACACCGCATGCGTTTTGAGGAGGTGTGAGAATCCTGTACAGTAAACAGTTACATCACTGCCTCTATCGCTTCCACAAGAAAGTTTTAAAACACCAAACACAAGCCCTAAACTGCCCGGGAGTTTGTGAAACACAGTGGATGTCCCTCGCTCGTCTCTTTTCTTTCTCCGTGAAATGAAGCTGCCTTCAGGTGCAGTAGGAAACGTTATGTTCTATAAACGATCTGACGAAAAACTCTTACTGTGCAATATAAAGTGTACTTGTGCTACATTGGGGGGGTTAAAGAACACAACAGGACGTCGCACCAGCCTGCGGCAATTGCTTTTTTTTTTTTATCTGAACGCAGCTTCACGCTGAAGAACGGAGCTCATTTAAGATGATGCTCTGACGTCCCGTTTCCATGAAGGCAGCGAGGAGCTGCGCCAAACAAAGCTCACAGAAGAGAAGAAGTTATGATCCACCGTCTTGTCCAGTTGCAGTGCCGTGAACTGGCAGGTTTTAATGTTGCAGACCACTGTTTTTTGCAAGTAGTTTAAAGTGTAAACATGTATTGTTATTGTGAATCTTTGGTTTAAACTAGCTTTTAAACAAACGCTCCCAAAGGGCACCTCAACGCCCCCATTTAAAAATATTGTTTCCAGCGCCGAAATTTAATTTAATCCGAAATAGATGTTAAGTGAGTACAAAGACAGGTGTTGTGAAGTTTTGTTATTTAAATCAGCTTTTCCCACTTATACTCAACATGTTTGGCCTTGGTAGTAATTTCACATAGGTAGTGATTTTAAGAGCATTAACTCCTGCATTCAGCCGTGTGTTGTACAGTATGCATAGTTGGACAAACAACTGTAATACCATAGAGAGAAAAGAGTAAAAGCCACATGCCACGTTAAAAACATAGCATGTCTTGAAACTGAAGCTGAAGATCGAAGCTGCTTCAGGTTGAGAAGTAATTATCTCAGTTTCTTCCTGTATAACATAGTGTAACTCTTGCATGTGTGCTTGGATGTTTGCCCTGCAGTCAGACATCCATTGCAACCCGCTGGTGCAGCAGAGGCAGAGTAATGACCTCAGTATGTTTCTGTGCGTGCTGCGATTTGAACAGAGGGCTTGATTGCAAAAGGGAACATACACGGCCGTCTCTTTACATGATCATATTGACCTTGACTTCCCTTTAATGATGCCTCGGCGTGTCCTCTCCTTCCCTCCCCCTCAGTGTCCTCTCTGTCTTACCTACCGCCGCAAGATCATGTGCTTTATAACTTCTATGACTTATTACTGCTCACCACAGCAGAGCATACGCTGCTTTAATCAATTTAATGCCAATTCTCTCACACTTCCTTTCTGAACCATGATTCTAACACTTTTTAAAAACTATTTAAAATGACCTACATGGATTGGTTGTACAAAATACAGAGCTTAGGGGTTTCGAATCTAGGACATTGTGTATTTTCCTCTTATACCAAGCACCTCAATGAGCTAGCCCTCTGCTGTATTCCCTATCGCTGGGCTCTGGCTAATGAAATATTGTGGGAAGACTCTTCAAATTTAGCAGGACTAATGGGAGAGAAGAACCTTTGTAAGCAGATTGCCTCACTCTGAGAGGGTTGTGCTATACCACTGATTTGTTTTTGATCCATGGAAAGTGAAAGGCAATGGCAGCAAGGTTATTTTCACCAAACAAAAGCGTACAAACATGAGAATGGTATCGATCTTTATTATCTAATTCTCACCAAATAAGCATATATTTCCCCATGTGTCAAACAATTTCTTTAAAGACATGGACACAAACTGGACATAAGACATTTAGTCCAAGTTTGTTCAAGACCACCATCACAGTATAGTGTGTCATTTTCCATAAGATTATTAATTTAATAATATCAGTATCTGGGAGTTTATAAATACATTTTATAGTAATAAATCAACATTGCTCAACAAGCCTTTTGTACACAATATGGAAGCCTGAGAGTACTTAACACATTCTCAGTGTGTTTGGCCTCATATTACCTGATGTATAAAGATCAATATATACTAACGCAACAAGAATTTACATTGTGGTGTACACATTCAAGGTACTAAGTAATGCTGTGCACAGCAACTCTGCTCGAGAGTCAAGGTTGTGTGTAGCTCTATTAACTTGGAACTCCCTTGAATTTTGACCGCGCTGATTAATGCTCAACACTCAGTATACAAACTGTGTCTTATTAATGACCTCACCTTATTTGATCACAGGATTGTCAGTAGAGGGCTGACTCACAAAGACACACTCTCACACACATATTCTGGTAGTTTGGGCTCTCTTGTGTTCATTATCTGCCTCTGTCTGTGTGTTCTCAGACCTCCTGGTGGACATGCTGGGAGTCATGGCCAGTTACAGCATCACAGTCAAGGAGCTGAAGCTGCTCTTCAGTATGCTGAGGGGAGACAACGGCATCTGGGTAAGTTGGTGGACACTTGAAAGAGTTTTAGATTGTGTGTGTGCATCAGAGTGTGTTGTTATTGTTATGACCACAGTAATATTTTTTTTGCTTAAAAGACACTTTCGCATCTATCAGTGATTTGCAGGTGCTGGGCAACAAACATTTGCACTGCAAACAGTGAAAAAACATTAGAACATTAACATTATCACCATTCAATATTGTTTTATTTATATTGTATATTGAAAAATCACTTTTGCTACTCCAACTACCACTCCAGTGGGAGAAGGAGCTTAAATTCAAACCCCCTTGGCACGCTCAGATGGTGACAGATACATTAGAAAACTTGTTTATGTCTCTAGTCTACTTCTAGTTCATGATTGGATTCAGTAGCTATTTTGATTTTCTCTAATAACACAATGCCATATGTTACAGTTAAAGTTAAAGCAACATTTCACTCTAGATTAATTCTGGAAAAATGCCTGAATTGATTGTATTGTAGATGTTTGTTTTATTGTTTTTAATATCAAAACAGACTCAGGATTTCACATTGACTAATTGCTGTTAAAAAGTGGTATTCCACAATTAATAGTCGGGGTAGCTTAATTTTTTTTTATACTAGATTAATTATACAGCATTAGCTTGTTTGTATGTCATTAGCCTGGATGTCACTTAATGGTGCTGATAGACTAGAATAATGAAGGATTGGTGTGTGTATCTATGTCTGTGTGTGTATCCATGTTTGGATTGATTTGCGAGTGTATGTCAAGACAAGGGCAAATTAGCTCATGTTGAACATTTTTGTTTTCTTGTAATCAACATTATTAATGTAACAAAGGTTTGAGTGTGTTTTTTTGTTAGAGTGATGGAACCATGATGAAAAAAGCAAACAGTGACAGCCTCATCAGCTGTGAAGGTGAAACACTGTGAATTCAGTATGTGTTTTCTCTAGGTGAGTCCCTTTGGGAAGGTTGACATTTTTTCAACACCCTGACATATATTCACACACTAGATACTGTACATTTAAACACCATCTTCTATTATTACCAACCAATTAGCTCTACAGGAGTAAATGGATTGCTCAAGGGCTCATTTTTTTCTTCTTCCCCTTCTGTCATGGAGATTCTAGCCTGGAAACCAGCCGAATCTGCCAGCTCATGTTTAATTTCCTCTCACAGATACGTCTTGCCCCGCTCCCATTCAAACAGATTTCCAACAAACCCCATCCATTTATCTCACAGGGGTTTAAGATGATCACTGACAGAGGAGCGTCAGTTACAGAACATAACTGGCATTTTCCGTCCAGTGCAACGCACCACGCTAACAAAACTCCAATCATACTGTCAAACTAGGCATTACTGATCAAATATAAATCAATAGTCTGTTACTGTATTGCCTATTTCTCGCCCCAAATGTTTCCAGGAACACATTTGAGTCTACTGTTGAGCTGTAATTTGAAAAAGGTTTGTGACCCAGCCTCCATTTTTTTCCTGCTTCAAAACGGACCAAGCACTTGTATGTGTTGCTCAGAGCTAGTTTTTTGTTGTTGTTCTGATTGGTTGTAGGTCTATTCAATTGTGTCCAGAGGCATTTTGGTCTGTGCTGTTGATAATGTCCCTTGAAAATGAACTGAGAGGTTCCAGACTAATAGGCAATTGCGAATTAGTTGCGAATTAATAGTTAATAGTTGTGAATTATTAGTTGCGAATTAGTTTTGAATTAATATGCAACTGCGAAATAAGTCTGGCAATGCCAGGTTATGGAGATTCCAGTTGGCCACAATCTCCTTGTCTCTAACTTTCTCTTCCTTTGCACAGCCAGCCCAGAAACATTTCTTGTGTGTTGCCAAATAGGCATTTTCTTTGGTTGTGGTTACTGTCAGTGGACGTAGTCAAGACGTACTGTAGTTTGATTAATACATTTTCTCTTTTTCCTAAATTATCCACAAACTGGGGGGAGAAATGGGCCTTGCAGTTGCTGATTCATGCTTAGTTTTAAAACTACAATACCAAGTTAACTTTAAGCACCTCTTAAAAGGATTAATTCAGGAGTTGAGTGTCGGAAGCGCTTAGTACAAATTCCACTTACAGTGCTACTTGTTGTCTTTATCTTAACTGTTCCCTGTAGTTTGCTGTCACTAGGTTTAGTTGATGTTTTAAAACCCAACTCTGGCCATTTGGAATGGTTCTTCAGGGCTAAAATTTCTCCTCTGCTATCTCTGCTTAGTGAGGTGTACAAGCTGTGCAATGCCTTGGCAGCTGCTGGCGTCCACTAGCTAAGTCGATACAACCCCGTCCCTTCTCGTCAATTGCCCCTCTACTCAGGCTTCAGGACAACCACAATCAACAACCCCTGGTCACTGATCACTGGTCCACAGCAAGACCATCATCCATCCCATCAGCCCTCTCTCTGTACTTCCTCTGTCTAATAACTCCCCCACCCCATCCACGTTGCTCCTATTTCTCAGTCTTTTGCAATTTCTCCTTCACCAGCAGCCCTCTCCACAGACAGGTCGATTAAGGGTTACCATGGTATTGATGAGGTGTTGTCGGGGGAGGGCGGAGTTGATTGAAGAGTTATTGATCCAGTGGGGTTGTGGTAGAGATGTGATGTCACACCATGTGTTTTTTTTTGTTGTTTTTTTACAGAGTCTCCCCTCTGTGCCTCTGATAGTTGGCAGCTGGCACATATTAATGACAATGTCTCCTCTCCTCTCCTCTCCTCTCCTCTCCTCTCCTCTACTGTACTCTACTCTCCACCAGCCAAGACATGCTGTCAAGCTCTTGTCAGTGTTGAACCAGATGCCTCAGAGACATGGTCCTGATACCTTCTTCAACTTTCCAGGACGCAGTGCAGCGGTGAGACTGCATAAATATACAAACACACACACCTGAGTATCATTATCAAAAATGAGCCAAATTTATTCTTTGTGCACCCAAATTGCTAAGGAGTCCTTTTTGGCTTGTTGCAGTCAGTCAGCACATTTTAATTGCCACACTTTAATTACACACTTCACCACCAGTGCAAGGAGTTGAATGGTGAAAATGAAGTAATGAGTGACTGAGTTTTATATTGATTGCTATAAACATTGGCAAGAGCCGATCTAACGTGTGTATCCTCCCCCAGGCTATAGCATTGCCGCCAATTGCCAAATGGCCTTACCAGAACGGATTCACTATCAACACTTGGTTCAGACAGGATCCACTCAACAACATCAATGTGGATAAAGACAAACCGTACCTCTATTGGTAAGTAGAACGCCATTCATCTGGACTTCTACATAATGAAAATAAAATCCTTGGAATGGAAACTGGGACTGAAAGCATATTTTAAAATATCCACTCTTTAATACTTTAGTACTGTCAGATTATTTCTATTGGCCTTAAGTCTTTCATTTCTTTGCCTGTTTTGTTGACCCAATGACATCACGTTGATATTTTTGCCAGCACAGTTACAGAGGAATCAAAAACATCAATGTTGTGTCAAGGTTTTTGTGTCAGTCCTTTAGGATCACAGCTGAAGAGTTTCTTTGTAGATTCTCCATTTTCGGCGCTCAAACAGAGAAAAAAAGATGCAGAAATACCAACTTTTCTATCGACAGCTTTAAGAAATTATACTAGTTGTGAAATAAGTTACATCTTGTTGACTGTACAAAGTGCCTCTTTTGCTTCTGCCATCACTATTGATCCAAGCAAAGAAAAGCACACAGCTGAATAAAGCAAGTTACGGCCTGTTCCTTCTGGAAGTCAAATGGCATTCTGGTTAAAGGAAGAACAAAGTAAGTGAAGTAAACATAAAGGACGCAGTTTGAGGGTGAGTGCAATGTACTTAATCACAGTATGAGAAAGCACTCAATGGACTGCAGATTTTTGCTCAGGCCACATAATCTCCCACATTAGCTGTCAATCGATCTTTAAGGGGGTTGCCATGATCAAAAGTCATAGAATCAGTAACATTTACAACTGCAGTATTGTTTCAGCCGTCAATAATTATTTTCTTATTAAACAGTTCCTAGTTTAGCCTATTACATGTTAAATTTAAAATAAATACTAAGAAAAGCAACACATTCTCACATTTAAAAAGCTCTATTAAGATATGTGTTTTTTATGTCTGATAAATGGCTTAATCAATTAATCAATAACATTTTTCATTGACCAATTGTGTGTGTGTGTGTGTGTGTGTGTGTGTGTGTGTGTGTGTGTGTGTGTGTGTGTGTGTGTGTGTGTGTGTGTGTGTGTGTGTGTGTGTGCTCGCGTGTGCGTGCGTGCCCAGCTGGTGTCATACCAATTGACTTAAGATCTGTTGGCCTCAGACAGAGAGCTGATCATTTTGGAACCAATCTTGTCTTTACATTTTTTCCGTAACTTCTTTCAGAACTATAAATTCAGTATAATTTTCAACAGAATTTACCAAGAGTTACTTTACTGACACATGAACATTTAAATCATCAGACTGAATGACACAGAAAGGAAGTTAATAGATAAACAGATAATGAAATAGAACATAACTTTAAATGTCAAGGCACTCCATTATGAGCGCGCTGCTGGGTGGATGCCTTGGCTCGTCATGCAGCTCTGGACCTCGCTGGCCTCGGCGTTAGTGTTGTAAGTGCAAGCTGTTAGCCACTATGAAGCTTTATTAGCTTTGACCTTTTATTAAATTAAACTCCTTTACTCCGCTGCTTGGCTTCTTCCGTCCACCTCTTCACTCTGTGACGCTAACCAGCGGTGCCCCCTCACAGAGACCAACTTTAATTCATTATGAACAGAAAGGTTTTGCTAGAGAATTGGGGAGCTAGTCGTCAACAAGAAGGATGACGTGCATCCATATATTTTCCGGATACCATCGCTGGGATGAGCTCTGATCAGGGAAAGTGTCAGGATGTAATCCTGTTGCCTTAGTAACCATTTGTCAAGTTGTCATGGTAAGTGCGGAGTGAGAGCGAGAGGGTGCCCCCCTCTCCTCAGGCCCAGGTCTTATCATCCTCTCCCAGATGTAGCTGCTACTCCAGCCGCCTGTCTTATAGTGGCCTCCACAGCTGCATGAAGGCTGTGATAACACACTGTATGCTCTCCTAACGTACACCAGGGATTCACTTCACAGGGATTTATATCTGCTTTCTGGCTCTGCTGCGTGTGTGATCCTTCTGGGCCTATTTTAGAAGTGAAATGTGTCTTGTTTTCGTGAAGAAGCATAGCTGCGAGACTGGAGACTTTGAGGTTGCCAGTGTGGGAAGAGAAATATGGGGAGTTTATTAGTAGTGGTTTTCCAGGAACCTGTGATCTGGGACCCCTGATGCTGCTGCGAAGAAAATCCTGAAAAAAAATTAAAATCCTGCTTTTTATGAGCGAGTTAGCTTAAATTGTGCATTGTTTCATTTGGTACAATTTTATCTTTGACAAATGGTTGACTTCCTTTGAAGTAGCTGACCTTTTGCAGTTATAGTGGAACAAAAATATTATATTATTTACAATACAGCTGGTCTGACAGATGAAACCAGACAACACGGTCGAAATGTAATCTATTTGACAAATGATTGTTTTGTATTATCCATTCAAAACTGTCATTTATTTTCTCTCAAATCTAATGAAATGTAATGATGAACATGTAATTTAGTCACATAGAAGATCAAATGGTTGCATCATTCATTAAGAAGTAACATTATCAGTTTTAATAAAAGAGTTCTTTTCAAACACAGATCTTAAATTGATAACAAACTAACATGAGTGTAACCCTGTCTGATTCTCTCGCAGTTTTCGCACCAGTAAAGGAATAGGTTACTCCGCTCATTTTGTGGGAAACTGCCTCATCGTGACATCACTGAAGTCAAAAGGAAAAGGCTTTCAGCACTGTGTGAAATATGATTTCCAACCCCGCAAGGTAAGAAAACATACACCGAAACATCACTCAACTGAATAATTGTCAGTGCAGACTTTAGTAACGCTGTGCCACTTGTTAGATGAGACAGCATCAGGAGTGTGTTGCTGCTCTCTTCTTCTATCTATCCTTCCACTCACTAGGAGTGTTGATGAGTGTAGATAAGGTCTGTCAATTAAGACCTGCACACTGCCCCTCTTACGCGCTGTCAGCATTCTGCTACTGTTACACACACACACACACACACACACACACACACACACACACACACACACACACACACACACACACACACACACACATAAACATACCCATTCACTTGATGAGATGGCCTTCTACAGTATTTGCTGACCCAGTAGAATCTCTGCACTGCCTAACAAAGTTCCCAGTGGTTCCATTTGATCAATTTATAAGTCACCATGTCTTTGTCCATGGTGTGCATGTGTTGTGTGTGTGTGTGTGTGTGCACTTGCAATACGTGTGGTATTGTCCACTCCTAAGCTATGCATACACCAGCAAAAAAATTCTAGCTCCCCCCACCGCACTGTTCCTCCTCATTTCAGCCTTCCCTTCAGGGAACCTGTGTGTATTGTCGTCAGGGAAGATGCTTTCTCATCAAGACACACACATACATACACGTACACACATGCACACTATTAATGGTATATTAAGGTGAGCAAAAGGGATAGCTTCGGAAGAGAGTTCTTGTAAAGAAATGAGGTTGACACATTGTAATCTTCCATATTGGCTAACACTCTTATAGAGAGCTAATGCTGTTCGAGGAAGCGTTCTCAGTGTTGCAATGACATTTTGACCAAGCCAGACATCTTTATACAAACAAACTAACAGTAGTACTAAAATAATCTAAAATAAATCATTGCACAGCAGGCATGTATCAAAACTTCCCAAATGTTCGTTTTCATTAAATAACAAGTGCAAATGTGCAAACATGTCAGTAGTCTAGTCAATATAATGAATTTGGCCTCAGTGCAACGTACAAAATAATATCCAAAATCATCAGTATAGACACTGTATGGCAGGCAATGGCAACACCACAAGGCAAAAAAAAAAAAAACAGCACTGTTTACATCAAGAACATCAGAAATGTCTCAATCAACACAACAGTTCTGAAGAGAAACTCCCACTTCTACCATTCAAATATAAAAGCCTAAAGGATAACAAACAAAGTTGACTTTCTCATTCTTTAATTTGGTGCATTGTTGCATATTAATACATTTTTTTGTTTCATCTTGTTTCTTTCTGAATGCGTGTATTTTTCAGTGGTACATGATCAGCATCGTCCACATCTACAACCGTTGGAGGAACTCCGAGATCCGTTGCTATGTCAACGGTCAATTGGTCTCCTACGGTGATATGGCCTGGCACGTCAACACCAATGATGTAAGATATTGGCTTACTACAGAGGCTTTGTGTTGTTATATGCATTTACATTTTTTTTCGGAAAACAACACACTTAAGGACGTAGGTGGTGCAGAGTCGGTTATGAATATTGAGTTCATTTTTCAACTGCAATCTGGTTAATAAAAACTCTTAACAAATTTGATTGATCTTTGCTAAAAGCTTTTTTCTGTAAATCATATGTTGCTATCAGAAGTTTACTCCCAAATAAGGGCTTCTGTACCAGCCTGTTGGTCTGGCTCTATGCTTCCCTCCTATTGTGATATTGGCAAACATTTGAGGTTTGCCCTCTGCATTCGTCAGCTGGGGCAGAGTTGCCCTTGGGCCCCGTTCCAGCATAGCTCGTCCAAACTCCAACTTCCAACTTCTCCATTTAGCAGGGGACAGGTAGCCTGACCTCTCAGTAGCAGAAGAGCCTTCATTACACTTTTTCTCGGTTGGCTCTTGACATTGCGGCAATTACCAAGGGCTGGTGTTATTCTCTGTAACATATTCCTTGGCCTTGGGGTAAAATGTCTTAAAGTTTACGCAGCTCACCGAAAGACTTGTAAGAAAAAAAGAACATCTAGAAAACAGGTGAAAGATCAGGTCTGAAAATGTGTTGATGCTATCAGGTTTGTTTTGTCTTGAAGGCTGAAGATAAAACTTATTTCATCACTTAGAAGAAGCATAGGAGTAAAGATCTCATTGTGATAAAGGGTATCAGTGATGGAGTAGGTGAAAGGCGAGTGGACAGAAAGAATGTTACAGCAGGTGACAGCAAAGTTGTAGCAGAGTGATTAGAAAAGTTCATCTGCTTTTTCACAATCCACTGTGTTCATCACAGTGCAGATTGCTTATGACCAGATATTGAAAATGAATAATTATTTAACTCTTGAGACGTCTTCAAATGTAAAGATCAACAAACTTTAAACATGTCTTCTCTAAGGTGTTAATGTGTCCTGAAACTGAAAAGCACACAATTTATAAGAGAGAGTTGTGGCTGTTGAACCTGTCGTTTACAAATTCAACAGAGCTAGAATTTGTTAAGTTTTGAACAATTAATAAAAAATGACCTTCCAAATCGACCCTAAACAGTGAATCATGTTAAATCATGTCAGCTCCTTGGGTTCCAAATGTCACTGCTCCGATTATTTAAAATTTCTCAAAAATGTGATAGCTAATGTTCTCTTGTGTCCTACCCTACCTTTTGTTTCAGAGCTATGACAAGTGTTTCCTGGGTTCATCAGAGACAGCGGATGCTAACAGAGTATTTTGTGGTCAGCTGGGAGCCATTTACGTATTCAGTGAAGCTCTCAACCCAGCTCAGATCTTTGCCATTCACCAACTTGGCCCAGGATATAAGGTGAGACAGGGCCCACATACTACCTTATCACTCACCGTACTGTATATTCTCTGTACGCTTTACTGCGCATCAATGTCATGCACCGTTTGGCAGGAAGAATATCCTGGCAACCTGAGGATTTCATTGTCAATGTTACCTAATGCTGTCTTTTCCTGTTCATGTCGTCAGCTAGAAGTTGTTGAGGCCATCAGTCATTCTTGGTCTGTCAATCACAGAAATAGCCGGTGTATTGGTGCCAGAGAAGTGTAGGTTTCACATTCTTTCTGATAGTGCATTAATGCTGGAGCATTAGTTTTACGACAAATAGGTGTAGTGCTTTTGCATAGGCTAGAGCAGTGGTTCTGAATGGGTTTTTTTTTTTTAGACCCCACAGCCTCATAAGATGAACTCAACTACACCTTCATCAACATCACTTGTCATGTTCCAATTGTGTTCATTTGAATTAATTTTAACTGGATTTTATTTAACACTTTTATGTATATAGAAGTGGATCTTTTTACAAAACGTTTGCTTTATGATTAGACTGTCAGTGTTTAGGTTGGTCTGGTCAAGTGAGCATTTTTACTACTACCACTTGGAGTGGCAGAAGCTAGACTTAGAGCTAAGTATTTCAACCATTTATCTGTTACTTTGAACTATTTTACCATTTAACCAATGTCTAAACTGTTTATCCATTGTTAACTATTTGAACCATTTATCCAGAAGCTATCTATTTTAACTTATATATGTTATATATAGCTATTACTTTTAGCTAACTATTTAAACCATTTATTCATTACCTTTTGCAAACTATGGCAAGTGTCCATCCATTACTTTGAACTATTTCACCATTTATCCATTATTTTTAACTGTTAACTTATCTGCTTGTAGCTAACTAAAGCTACAGCACGTGGTGTTCAGGTGTTACAGCTGTCTTAATATATGTATATATACTGTGTATATATATAAAAATTCTAATCAAACTAAAATTCCTTTTTTTTTCTCCAAATTAGTTGAGTTACTCCACAATCTTTCCATGTACCCCTTGGCAACTGGAAGTACATGTACCCCTTGTGGTAAAAGTACCCCTGGTTGAGAATCACCGGACTAGAGTTCACTAGTAGCTTTAGAAATAGTCTTCCTTTTTAGGATTAATCTACTTTGCAACACTTTAAATTAGCTTAAAAAACATGTGTTACATGTATGGACCCTTTTAAATAAGAATACAGAGAGAAATTTGGTTCAGAAGAGGCAGAGCTAATCGATATGTAAAACATAGCATACTGTAACCTTGATGCAACATATTTTATTGTCCAAATCCAAGCTTTTGACAGGGGAGCTAAACGTTTGTCATTTTGATTAATTCTGCTCCTGTCAGCTAGAACATCGCTGCTATCAGTGTGTATTTCTAATTCTCTTTCAGAAGGGGCAGATATTCCAAATTCTCAACAGTAGATCATAATGTCGTGCAGCTGAAAGACATGTTGTGAGTGAGGGGTGTAGCTGCAATTAGAACCAAATTTACTCAT